>NC_142796.1:34707796-34841347 GCF_049724085.1 Artemia sp. Qi Xiang Cuo
TTTCTTAGAGAGAAAAAAAAAGTTAGCTAAATTCTGAAATTTACCACCTAAAATTAAAAAGCTTACATCTCAGTACATGATTTCTCAAAGACATAAAAATTTAAAGTTCAATTCTAACTTTTCCCGTAGTAGGTGTGAGTGGTTACACTCTGTTTGGGATTATTTACCATGAAAAAAAAAAATGTCACTTTATTTCTAATTTTTCTTAAGTTCAGTTCCGCGCGCGCGCGTACGTAGGCTAACCTAACCTAACCTAACTTAACCTAACCTAACAATTGAAGTGGAAAATCTTATATTATTTTAGGAAAATAGAATTGATCAATAACTCATTTCATTTTCATTGAGAAAATTCAGAGTCGAAGTTGAAATTTTCTTTTCCGGGAAAATATTTGGAACAGAACTTTAAATTTTTTCATCTCTTTGAGAAAGGTCGGAATTGAATTTAAGAAAATTTAGAATTAAAATGAAACTTTTTATCTTCATGGAAAATAATCACAATCATAATATAACTTTTCCTATCTACTATGGAAAAATTTAGAACTAAACTTTAAATTTTTTATATCTTGGTCAACTTAACACTGATGTGGAAGCTTTTTATTTTCTCTGGAGAAATTAGAATTGAATTATGTTCTTTAGTAAAATTCAGAAGAGAACTTGAACATTTCTATATTCTATGGAAAATTTGGAAAAGTATTTAAAATTTTTTCATCTGTTTGAGAAAAATCTGAACTGAAGTGGAAAATTTTTATATTATTTTGGGAAGATAGAAATGATCAATAACTTGTCTCATTTTCTTTGAGAAAATTCAGAATCGAAGTTGAACTTTTCTTCACTTCTTTGCGAAAATTTAAAATTGAAGTGAAACTTTTAGGCTTCATAAGAAATAATCACAATCATAGTATAACTTGTCCTATCTTCAATTTAAAAATTTAGAAATGAACTTTAAATTTTATATGTCATGGTGAACTTAAAACTGAATTGAAAGCTTTTTATTTTCTCTGGAGAAATTAGAATTGAATTGTGTTCTTTGGTAAAATTCAGAAGAGAACTTGAATATTCACGATCAAAGTATAACTTTTCCAATCTTCTAGGAAAAATTTGGAACAGAACTTTAAATTTTTTTCATCTCTATGTGAAAAGTCGGAAGTGAATTTAAGAAAATTTAGAATTAAAGTGAAACTTTTTATCTTCATGGAAAATAATCACATTCATAGTATAACTTTTCCTATCTTCTACGGAAAAATTTAGACCAGAACTTTAAATTTTTTATGTCTTGGTGAACTTAAAACTGAAGTGGAAGCGTTTTATTTTCTCTGGAGAAATTAGAATTGAATTGTGTTCGTTGGTAAAATTTAGAAGAGAGCTTGAACTTTTCTATCTTCTATGAAAAATTTGGAAGTATTTAAAATTTTTCATCTCTTTGGGAAAAATCTGAACTGAAGTGGAAAATTTTAACGTTATTTTGGGAAAATAGAAATGATCAATAACTTATTTAATTTTCATTAAGAAAATTCAGAATCAAAATTGAACTTTTCTTCTTCCGGGAAAATATTTGGAACAGAACTTTAAATTTTTTCATCGCTTTGAAAAAGGTTGGAACTGAATTTAAGAAAATTTAGAGTTAAAGTGAAACTTTTTATCTTCATAGAAAATAATCACAATCATGGTATAACTTTTCCTATCTTCTACGGAAAAATTTAGAAATGAACTTTAAATTTTTTATGTCTTGGTGAACTTAAAATTGAAGTGGAAGCTTTTTATTTTCTCTGGTAAAATTAGAATTGAATTGTGTTTTTTGGTAAAATTCAGAAGAGAACTTGAACTTTTCTATCTTCTAAGATATATTTGGAACAGTATTTTAAATTTTTTCATCTCTTTGAGAAAAATCTGAACTGAAGTGAAAACTTTTTATATTATTTGGAAAAATAGAATTGATCAATAACTTATTTCATTTTCATTGAGAAAATTCAGAATCGAAGTTGAACTTTTCTTCTTCCGTGAAAATATTTGGAACAGAAGTTTAAATTTTTTTATCTCTTTGAGAAAAGCCAGAACTGAATTTAAAAAAATTTAGAATTAAATTGAAACTTTTTATCTTCTTGGAAAATAATCACAATCATGGTATAACTTTTCCTATCTTCTACGGAAAAATTTAGAACTGAACTTTAAATTTCTTATGTCTTCGTGAACTTAAAGCTGAAGTGGAAGCTTTTTATTTTCTCTGGTAAAATTAGACTTGAATTGTTTTTTAGTGAAATTCAGAAGAGAACTTGAACTTTTATATCTTCTAAGACAATTTTGGAACGTAACTTTAAAGTTTTTCGTCTCTATGTGAGAAGTCAGAACTAAATTTAAGAAAATTTAGAATTAAAGTGAAATTTTTTATCTTCATTGAAAATAATCATAATCATAGTATAACTTTTTCTATCTTCTATGTAAAAATGTAGAACAGAACTGTAAATTTGTTATGTCTCGGCGAACTTAAAACTGAAGTGGAAGCTTTTTATTTTCTCTGGAGAAATTAGAATTGAATTATGTTATTTGATAAAATTCAGATTAGAAGTTGAACTTTTCTATCTTCTAAGAAAATTTTGGAACAATATTTAAAATTTTTTCATCTCTTTGAGAAAAATCTGAATTTAAGTGCAAAATTTTATAATATTTTGAGAAAATAGAATTGATCAATAGCTTATTTCATTTTCATTGAGAAAATTAAGAATCGAAGTTGAACGTTTCTTCTTCCGGGGAAATATTTGGAACAGGACTTAAAGTTTATTCCTCTCTTTAAGAAACGTCGGAATTGAATTTAAGAAAATTTAGAATTAAAGTGAAACTTTTTATATTCATGGAAAATAATCACAATCATGGTATAGCTTTTCCTATCTTCTACGGAACAATTTAGAACTGAACTTAAATTTTTTATGTCGTGGTGAACTTAAAACTTAGGTGGAAGCTTTTTATTCTCTCTGGTGAAATTAGAATCGAATTGTCTTCTTTGGTAAAATTCAGAGGAGAACTTGAACTTTTCTATCTTCTATGAAAAATTGAACCTGCTAGTAGTATCATTATCTCCAAAATTCTTTTTCTTACATCTCTGACTTTTTTGATAGATATTCTGAACGTTTGATGTTCTAGCATACTCTAAAAATAATGAACACTTAACAAAATAATGCATAAGGTATTTTTAAAGAAAAAACGACATGTAGAATATTAATATAAAAATATGTTAAATACATTATTATACATTATTAGTAAACTTGCGCTTCACTTTCCATCAATTCATCTTTATATTCATTGATGATATTGTCTGCTAATGTCCTTTTTATTCTGCCTGTGATTTCACTGTCTATTGTCACATTATTTTTACACAGGTAACAGTTCTGGCAGGTATACATGATATGATTTATTACACTAGTGCAGCAGTAGGCCTTTCTTTTCGTCTTTTCTTTCATTTGAATACTAATACCAGAAGGATGGGAGTAGGATCTATCAATAGGTATCGTGCTACCAGAAGCATTAGCAAGGAGTTACCCCCGATCATCGACAATTATTTTTAAGTTGGCATTCTCCTTTAGCACTATCATCTCTGGTGCTCTCACTCTCGCATATCCACCTTGAGCAATGTTGAATGATTTCGATAGTCCAAAGAAATCTAACTTTTCGCTGTCATGACAACGCGTGCATACATTTCCAATAGTGTTACCACTTGCACTCGTTTCATAGTTCAGGTATTTCTCCTTGTCAGCATTCAACACGACGATGATTTTATCAGGTGCACATACTTTCGTCGAATTATTCATCTTCACTTTTTTACAGATATGAATTGTGTGTTTATCCTTCCACTGGGTAAAAAATACAGATTTAATGCATGCAATAAACTAGCTAGAGTCGATAACCTGCCATAGAGTACCAGTGGGAAAGCCGCTTCGTGTCTATGAACAAGCACAGATAACGATTGGTAGAGCCGTAATCATATTTCATGTCATTTTAAGATTTAAGAAAATTTAGAATTAAAGTGAAACTTTTTATCTTCATTGAAAATAATCACAATCATAATATAACTCTTCCTATCTTATGCGGAAAAATCTAGAAGTGAAATTTAAATTTTTTATGTCTTGGGACTTTTCTTCTTCCGAAAAAATATTTGGAACAGAACTTTAAATTTTTTCATCTCTTTGAGAAAAGTCAGAACTGAATTTAAGAAAATTTAGAATCAAAGTGAAACTTTTTATCTTCATTGAAAATAATCACAATCATTGTATAACTTTTCCTATCTTCTATGGAAAAATTTAGAACTGAACTTAAATTTCTTATGTCTTGGTGAACTTAACACTGATGTGGAAGCTTTTGATTTTCTCTGGTGAAACTAGAATTGAATTATGTTCTCTGGTAAAATTCAGAGGAGAACTTGAACTTTTCTATCTTCTATGAAAAATTTGGAACAGTATTTTAAATTTTTTCATCTGTTTGAGAAAAATCTGAACTGAAGTGGAAAATTTTAATATTATTTTGGGAGAATAGAAATGATCAATAACTTATTTCATTTTCATTGAGGAAATTCAGAATCGAAGTTGAACTTTTCTTCTTTCGGGAAAATATTTGGAATAGAACTTTAAATTTGACTCTTTGAGAAAGGTTGGAATTGAATTTAAGAAAATTTAGAATTAAAATAAAACTTTTTATCTTCATGGAAAATAATCACATAGTATAACTTTTCCTATGTTCTATGGAAAAATTTAGAAGTGAACTTTTTAAATTTTTTATGTCTTGGTGAACTTAAAACTGAAGTGGAAGCTTTTTATTTTCTCTGGTGAAATTAGAATTGAATTGTGTTCTTTGGTAAAATTCAGAAGAGATCTTGAACTTTTCTATCTTCTATGAAAAATTGAGCCTGCTAGTAGTATCTTTATCTCTAAAATTCTTTTTCTTACATCTCCGACCTTTTTTATAGATATTCTGAACGTTTGATGTTCTAGCATACCCTAAGAATAATGAACACTTAACAAAATAATGCATAAGATATTTTTAATGAAATAACGACATGTAGAATATTAATATAAAAATACGTTAAATACATTATTATACATTATTAGTAGACTTGCGCTTCACTTTCTGTCAATTTATCTTTATATTCATTGATGATATTGTCTGCTAATGTCCTTATTATTCTGCCTGCGATTTCACTGTCTATTGTCACATTATTTTTAAAAAGATAGCAGTTTTGACATATTGACAAGATATGATTAATGACATTATTGCAGGAGTATGCCTGTCTTCTTCTTGTTCTCTTTAAAATGCTAATACTGGAAAGATGATGATAGGATGTATCAACAGGTAATGTGTTACCAGCAACAGTAGCAAGGAGTTGTCCTCAATCATCTACAATTATTTTTAAGTTTGCATTCTCTTTGAGCACTAATTTCTCTGGTACTGTTACTCTCGCATATCCACCGTTTACACGAATGAAATTCTTGGGTACTCCAAAGAAATCTAACTTCTCGCTATCATGGCTATGCCTGCATACCTTGCCAATAGTGTTACCACTTGCACTCGTTTCATAGTTCAGGTATTTCTCCTTGTCAGCATTCAACACGACGATGATTTTTTCATGTGCATATACTTTTGTCGAATAATTCATCTTCTCTTTTTTACAGATATGAATTGTGTGTTTATCCTTCCACTGCGTAAAAAATACTGATTTAATGCACGCAATAAACTAGTTAGTGTCGATAACCTGCCATAGATTACCAGTGGGAAAGACGCGTCATGTCTATGAACAAGCAAAGGGTACGATTGGTAGAGCCGTAAACATATTTCATATCATTTTAGGATACGTAAAAAAGCTAAAAAAATACTAAGTTAACAAAATTCAAAAATTATTTTTAAAAAATGGGGGGGGATGGGGTTCCAGTGGTCTTTGGGGGCTCGATGGGCATTAGGGGGACCGGGAGCCGTTGGGATGGGGGTAGGGGACCTCACGACACTGTTCAAATGGAACTTGTGTATTATAACGACCACAGAGTTTCACCCTCAAATCCTCTTCTAAAACATCTTCTAGAATCATCTTTTAAAATGTCTCTAACTGTTTCGCCGAAATAATTCCCTAAAATGCCTAAAACGGTTTCGCCCATTTCAACTTGTAAAATGGGTTTAGGATGGACATTAAGAAAATAACTTGTTCTGAAAAGATATAATAAAGCCTTAAGAAAAAGTATTAAAAAATATGGAGGGGACTCTTTGAGGGCCGGGGGTGGGCCTTGGGGGGTCTGGGGGGCGGGGTGGGAGCCCGGGGAGCCTTTGGGGGTTCCTTCGGGATTGGGGTATGGGGATCGGAGCCCTTTGGGTCGGGGTAGGGCGATCGGGGCCCTTTGGGGTTGGGGTAGAGGACCTCACGACACTGTTTAAATAGAACTTTCTTACTATAACGACCACACTCAAAACTTCTTCTAAAACCTTTTCTAAAATCATCTTTTAAAATGTCTCTAACTCTTTCGCCGAAATAATTCCCTAAAATGTCTAAAACCGTTTCACCCAAATAATCCCTAAACGTAATCTCAGCGTGTTCCTTTTGCTTTTGGCATCTCTGTGCTTTCACATTTCAAATTTCTAGGAAACCCTTTCCTACGTTAATCTCTTCATCTCATAAATGTTCCTAGCTACACTATTAAGGTTTCGTTAGAATATCAATTTATCTCTCCGACTTAAAGCTCAGTGAAGCCGTATTTAAAAATAGAATTTCTATCTCTTTAGACTCCCACATAATTCCAAGATAACAAGTGATGTCATTTCTAATTCCTGACACTAAAGATCAATGAAGCCCTATTTAAAAATAGAATATTAATTTTTCTCTCTGACCTAAAGAACGTTTATCCCTCAGACCTCAGATTAAAGAAGCCATAATGTTTCTTAATTCCCCTTTCGTGAATCAATAATTCCCCGCCGATTATGTAAATCAATTTCTCAGGTTAGGTTAGCCTAAAGATCAAAGAAACCCTAATTTTTCTTAATTCCCCCGTCATGAATCAATACATTCCCCTAGCGATTATGTAAATCAAGTTCTCAGGTTAGGTTAGCCTAAAGATCAAAGAAGCCATGTTTGTTTCTTAATCCCCTTTCGTAAATCAATACATTCTCCCCCACCTATTATGTAAATCAATTTCCCAGGTTAGTTTAGCCAAAAAACAATAAAGCCATGTTTGTTTCTTAATCTCCCTTCCGTGAACCAACAATTCACCCACCGATTAGGTAAGTCACCCCAATGTCATTACACCTGGACAAATAACAGCAAATAAATTGACCTTGAAACAACCACCAAAGCAAGAAAATACCCTTTTTTCCATTTTCACTGACAATGAACCATAAACCATACATCAAAGTGAGAAAGTTCCTGTTTTTTCATTCTCACTGAGAAAAACCCTAAAACAGACATAAATTGTTGTTGACATCCATGAAAAACATCAAATACATTGACCAACACCCATAATCGTCCAAGAAAACATCCATCAAAGTGAGAAAGTTCCTGTTTTTTCATTCTCACTGACAAAAACCATAAAACAGACATAAATTGCTGTTGACATCCATAAATGTGAGAAAGTTCCTGTTTTTCCATTCTCACTAACAATGAACGATAAAACATCCATCAAAGTGAGAAAGTTCATGTTTTTTCCTTCTCACTGACAAAAACCATAAAACAGACGTGAATTGCTGTTGAAATCCATGAAAAACATCAAATAAATTGACCAACACCCATAATCGTCCAAGAAAACATCCATCAAAGTGAGAAAGTTCCTGTTTTTTCCATTCTCACTGACAAAAACCATAAAACAGACACAAATTGCTGTTAACATCCATAAATGTGAGAAAGTTCCTGTTTTTTCATTCTCACTGACAAAAACCATAAAACATACATAAATTGCTGTTGACATCCATGAAAAACATCAAATAAATTGACCAACACCCATAACCATCCAAGAAAACATCCATAAAAGTGAGAAAATTCATGTTTTTTCAAGTGAGGTTAGGTTAGGTTAGGTTACATCCATTAAAGTTTGAAATTTCATGTTTTTTAAATTCTTACTGACAAAAACTATAAAACAGACATAAATTAATGTTGACATCCATTAACGTGAGAAAGTTCCTATTTTTCCAATTTTCACTGACAACAACCATAAAACATACATAGATTGCTGTTTACATCCATTAAAGTGAGAAAGTTCATGTTTTTCCATTCTCACTGACAAAAACCATAAAACAGACATAAATTGCTGTTGACATCCATGAAAGTGAGAAAGTTCCTGTTTTTTCATTCTCACTGACAAAAACCATAAAACAGACATAAATTGATGTTGACATCCATGAAAGTGAGAAAGTTCATGTTTTTCCATTCTCACTGACAAAAACCATAAAACAGACATAAATTACTGTTGACATCCATTAAAGTGAGAAAGTTCATGTTTTTCCATTCTCACTGACAAAAACCATAAAACAGACATAAATTGCTGTTGACATCCATCAAAGTGAGAAAATTCCTGTTTTTTCATTCTCACTGAGAAAACCATAAAACAGACATGAATTGCTGTTGACATCCATGAAAAACATCAAATAAATTGACCAACACATATAATCGTCAAAGAAAACATCCATCAAAGTGAGAAAATTCATTTTTTTTCAAGTGAGAAAATTCCTGTTTTTTCATTCTCACTGAGAAAACCATAAACCACGTGGTCATGTCACGAGTATAAGATAGCCTTCTACTAACATGCTACAATTGGACGTAACGGAATATCTTTCTTATGGATTTTAGGCGGACCATAAAACTTAGGGGCTGAACAACCTTTGGGATAAAATTTTCTGTACATTTGAGGGGTAATTAGTCTAGTATCTTTTAAAATTCCTAGTTCATTTCTCAACTTCTGTGTGTATTTGTCCAGTGGGATCAAATTTTATTTCTTTGTAAATAATTTTATCCATTAAAAGGGTGCTTACTTTAGATTCATAATTTTCAGAATACATATGTACAGCAGTTTCTCTAGTGCACTTTCGTAAACACTGTGTTTTTGTCTTTTTTTAGATTTTGAAGGATTTTAATTTATTCGTTTGATTGAGTTGAAAGTAACAAAGATGGACTACAATCTAAAATACTCTTTACAATTTCACCTCTGGTTAACTCTGGGTTTCCAACTTCACCGTGAGAGCTAAAAATAGCAGACTCCACGCCCCTAATAATTTTTGATGTATTTACGTGTGTGTGTCCCATTGCAAATTTTGATCATTTTGAAAGAATGCTTAGTTCCTTGGATGTAAATACCTTAGAGGATAAATTTTCCAAAGGAGGACCAGGACAAAATCTAGGAAGGAAAATTCGTGTTAGTTGAAACTGTTGAAATTCCAGTTTTGAGAATTTTTTCGATAAACGAGTTTTTGCTGAATGGAAAATGTGTATGAAAGACATATGTGAGATTTGTAAAATCTGGTGAGAATCTTGAGGGTACAAAATCTGATATAATAAGGATCTTAAATTAAGGATTTTATTACTAAGGACGTATCTTCTGGATCAATGGTCTTTTAAAATTTGTTTTAAAGTTTTGAAACCCATTTTCTGAAAAGATGGGCCTTCAAATTGTGTGCCTAAATGTAGTTTGAAACCTACCGAAGGTGGAAAAATTCAATGTCTTTTACAGGTTTATAAGAAATCAAACTGACAAATAAGATTTGTATGTTTCTTAACACAATTTAAAAAATCTAAAACAATATTGATTCAATGCTACCCGTAAGCTTGACGCAGAAACATTCTTAGACCACACTGACTATACATGACAAATGAAACTCAGAGAGGAGAGAAACTAACAAAATAAAAAATAAAATCAAAAAGGGTTAAAAAACGAGGATTTTGTCAGCCAGTGACGAACCATTAAGATGAACAATATATAAGCAAGTATATCAACAAGGACCTCTGCCCAGTCTTCCTCAGTGATAAACAAAAAAGAAGACAAAGAGAAAAAAAACGAAAATCTAACCTTTTGAAGTTTACTTTACGAAGACACAACATACACTGAATAAAAAACAGGCATGAATCAATGAAAATGAATTTACCAAGATGATTGGGCAAGGATCTTTTGTCTTGCAATAATTTTAGCTGGTCTACAATTTCGGTTTTCATTAGATATGCAAATAGGTTCTTTTAATTTATTCCGGGTGAAAATATTGATTGAGTCCTTCAAGATTAAACTGTCGTAAATTGAGATTAATGAAATATCTCCAGTATCTCTATTTATTGCAAAATTTTGGTTCATATATTTTTTTATCTCAATTACCTCTTTAAAAGTTTGTGGTACGCCATTTACAGTTGATATTAAGGTTGCCTCGTCAAACAGAAATAGATGGGTCGGATTTACGAAAATATGCGAAGCCAATGCCGAATCAAAGTTGTCATTGTTATTTTTTAATCTTAGGGACTTATCTATTGAAATGTTGTGCTCATGCAAACGTTCACCTAGTTGTTGATGGGTCCTACCAATGCAAAAATTTCAACAAGAACATGGAATTCTGTACACACCACTACCTAGTACAGGGTCATTTTTATCCTTTCCTGACTTAAAAAGGTGTTCAAATTTTTATTTGGTTTTGAAATAAACAGAGAGATTATGTTTTTTAAAAAATTTCTCTAAGTTTATCGCCAAGTTTTTGGTCGTATGGTAAAATGATCAAAGTTTTTTTCTCAATTGCTGGTATAACTGAATCAAGGGGGACAAGTTCCCTATTTTGTTCTTTTATCTTTTTTAATCGTCTATCTGTTTTACTTTCAATGTTTTATTGGGTAACCATTGCAGAAAAGAATATCCATGACATAATTTAATTCAGAATTTAAATGATTACAGCAACAAATTTTTAAAACTCTGTCAACAAATGAGATTATTACCTCTCTTTTCACAGAAAGAGGGTGATGGCAAGAAAGATTTAGGTGTCGATACTTATTAGTTAGCATTCTACATATAGAACGTTTATGTCTGGGATTAGTTTTTACAATCGATACTCCCAAGAAAGGCAGCTTACCCGAATCTTTGAGTTTTATTGTGAACTCAAGATTGGAATCAAAAGAGTTCAAATGTGCCAAAAAATCTCTTAGAGAGTCTTATCCATATTCCTAAACAGAAAGAATATCATCAACAAAACAAAACCAGAAACAGTGTTTTAAGTGGAAACTATTCAAGACAGACTGTTCTATGAAATTCATGTAATAATTTGCCAAATAAGGAGACAAGACAGTGCCCATGGATACGCCCATTATTTGAAGAAAAAATTTGTTTTGGAATTCAAACTACGAGGAAAACTTGTTGTATAGACAGACAAGGGTCATTATTGTATCCATTTCCAAAATTTTGTAATTCGACCAAGCTAAATTATCCTCCAGTTTTCTTTGTAAAGCCTGCTCAAATTTATGGACATCGCATGAAGTGTACATAGATACTGAATCAAAACTAGATAAAACTGTATTTTCTGTTGTACTTTGATTTTTTAACATCTCAACAAGATCTATGGAGTTTTTAATATAGGATTTCTGTGTGCTTAAAAGAGGCTTAAAAATGGTGGCTAAGAAACTTCCTATACCCGTAGCCGGAGAACTATAACATGCTACGATTGGACGTAACGGAAAATCTTTCTTATGGATTTTAGGCAGACCATAAAACTTAGGGGCTGAACAACCTTTTGGATAAAATTTTCTGTACATTTGAGGGGTAATTAGTCTAGTATCCTTTAAAATTCCTAGTTCATTTCTCAATTTCTGTTTGTATTTTTCCGTGGGATCAAATTTTATTTCTTTGTAAAAATTATTATCCATTAAAAAGATGTTAACTTTTAATTCATAATCTGCAAAATTCATAATTACAACTGTTTTTCCCTTGTCCGCTTTTGTAATTACTGTGTTTTTGTCTTTTTTTAAATTTCGGAGGATTTTAATTTCTTCCTTTGATTGAGTTGAAAGTGACAAAGATGGCCTATAATCAAAAATACTCTTTACAATTTCACATCTGAGTAGGTCTGGATTTTCGACTTCACCATGAGAGCTAAAAATAGTAGACTCCACGCCCGTAATAATTTCTGCAGTATTTACGTGTGTTTGAGCCATTGCAAATTTTGGTCCTTTTGAAAGAATACTTAGTTCCTCGGATGTAAATACCTTAGAGGATAAATTTTCCAAAGGAGGACCAGGACAAAATCTAGGAAGAAAAATCCGTGTTTGTTGAAACTGTTGAAATTCCAGTTTTGAGAATTTTTCCGATAAACGAGTTTTTGCTAAATGGAATATGTGTCTGAAAGACCTATGTGAGATTTGTAAAATCTGGTGAAAATATTGAGGGTACAAAATCGGATATAATGAGGATTTTAAATTAAGTATTTTATTACTAAGGAAGTATCTTCTGGATCTAAGGTATTTTAAAATATATGTTAAAGTTTTGAAAAACATTTTCTGAATAAATGGGCCTTCAGAAAGTGTGCCTAAATGTAGGTTGAAACGTAAAGAAGGTGGAAGAATTCGATGTCTTTTACAAGTTTCTAAGAAATTAAACTGACAAATAAGATTTGCATGTTTCTTAACACAATTTAAAAAATCTAAAACAATATTGGTCCACTGCTCCCCGTAAGCTTGACGCAAATACATTCTTAGACCACACTGGCTATATATGACAAACGAAACTCAGAGAAGAGAGAAAGTAACAAAATGAAAAATAAAATCAAAAAAGGGTGAAAAAACGAGGATTTTGTCAGCCAGCGAACCATGAAGATGACAAAATATTTCGACAAGGACCTCCGCCAAGTCGTCCTCAGTGCTAAACAAAAAAGAAAAAAAAAACGAAAATCTAACCTTTCGAAGTTTACTGTACAAAGACAGAACAGACACTGAATGAAAAACCAGGCAGGAATCAATGAAAATGAATTTACCAAGATGATTGTGCACGGATCTTTCGTCGTGCAATAATTTTAGCTGGTCTACAATTTCGGTTTTCATTAGATATGCAAATAGGTTCTTTTAAATTTTTTCGGGTGAAAATATTGATTGAGTCCTTCAAGATTAAACTGTCGTAAATTGGGCTTAATGAAATATCTCCAGTACCTATATTTATTGCTTAATTTTGGTTCACATATTTTTTTTTTCTCAACTACCTCTTTAAAAGTTTGTGGTACGCCATTAACAGTTGATATTAAGGTTGCCTCGTCAAACAGAACTAGATGGGTCGGATTTACGAAAATATGCGAAGCCAATGCCGAATCAAAGTTGTCATTGTTATTTTTTAATCTCAGGGACTTATCTATCGAAATTTTGTGCTCATGCAAACGTTCACCCAGTTGTTGATGGGTCCTACCAATGTAAAATTTTCCACAAGAACACGGGATTCTGTAGACACCACTACCCAGTACAGGGTCTCTTTTATCCTTTCCTGAGTTGAAAAAGTGTTCAACATTTTGTTCGGTTTTGAAAGAAACAGAGAGATAATGTTTATTTAAAAATTTTCCAAGTTTATCCCCAAGTTTCGGGATATATGACAAAAAGATGAAAGTTTTTTTCTCAATTGCCGGTGTAACTGAATCAAGGGGGACAAGCTCCCTATTTTGTTCTTTTATATTTTTTAATCGTCTATATATTATATTTTCAATGAGTTTGATTGGGTAACAATTACTTTTGGCTCTTTAAAAGAGCGAAAGTATTTATGATTTCGGTACTAGACTTGTTCTCCCAGAAACTTCCCTTACAAAAATTCCTCGCACGGAAATATCTACCTATAGGCGTCTCAAAAGTAAACTACCCCTCTCCCTCAGAATATTATCCCACCTGTGAAATTGAGCTGCTAAAGCGAATTTCACGCAAAAAAGGCATATTGAAATATTCTGAGAATCTCCAAGACTCTGGGGGATTCTGTCAACCCCAAGGGCCATATTATAAGATCTTTGGACTATTTTTGAACAAATGGCTATCTCAAAATTTCTATCAGATGCATTTGCGGAAAATATGACGTGGGGAGTGGCTGCCCTCGATCACTTTGACTCACAAAAAGTGATCGCTGCCTATGAAACCCAGGATTATGCGTGAACATGTTCGAGCTTTCTCATGGAGTGTCTCAAGACGATGCAACATGCTTAATAGGTCAAGGACGGCTCTGGCCTTTAGCCTCCTAATGTTGATGCCCATGTTGAAAAAAAAATTAAAGACATAATCTCCAGACCTTTCAACTATACTGGACAAAATGGCTCAAAATTTCAAAATTTTGATTTGATGTGTTTTGGGAATTGATGGGCGTGGGGGGGGGGCTTGTTGCCATCCAGTCACTTTTGACTAATAAAAAGGGCACTAATCCTTTAAATTTCCAATTGAATGAGCCTTTTTCTTATTTTCTACGGCAACAAATGGCCATCTCAAAATTTCTATGAGATGCATTTCGGGAAAATACGAGGTATGTGGGGGGGGGGGGGGGGGATACACCCTCCGATCACCCTTATTCTTATAAAGGGCCCTATACCTTATGATTACCTATCCAATGAGCCCTCTCCGAAGTCTATACGATCACCCTTTCTATATAAACCTTATATACCCCCAAGGCATAACTTACAATCGAATGAGTCTTTTTAAAAGTTTCTACGACAACTCTTTCTATACGAAGGACCCTGGTCTAAAAAAAAAAAAAAAAATAATACATGGTATCCACATCGATATTTACGTAGGCAGCGCTATTACACTGCCTATGTAACCCAGGATTATGCGGAACATGTTCGAGCTTTGTTACGGAGTGTCTCAAGACGCTACAAAATGCTTATTAGGTCAAGGATGGGTCTGGCCCTTACCTCCTAATGTTGATGCTCATGTTGAGAAAAAAAATATGTGACACAAGGAATGGGAGAAACGAAAATGTCAGTATCGAAGAAATTAACACTTTTAAAAGGATGAAGCCAGAAAGGTAAATTCGTAAAAAAAGCAATTTTTGGGCACCAGTTCCTTTTTACTGAAAACACAGACAAATTAAAACATCTAAAAATTTCAATCCAGCCCCCTTGCCAAGGAAACTGTCTCGTACAGATTATTATCCTAAAGGCAAGTAAACAGTGAAATTCAGCGTAAATTTAGAGTACGTTTAGAAGGAATGGGTTTGAACTGGACTGATATTTTTATGTCAAAATCCTGGTTAAGAATATCATTGGCATAATTGTTTAATTTATATATTGAAGTCTCTGGAGGTGAAATTGAATCCTGATGGTTTCATTTTATTAAATGGAAATTTACTTTATTGTGGTAAAGCTTTCTAATTTAGTTAATTATTAATTTAGTAAAAAATATATAAGACGCAAATATGAAGTTTTGAAATACCAATTTTTATTAAGATAAGGAACATATCCTGCCAAGTTCTGTTTAACGGGAAATTGAGAAATTACCACTTCCTAGCGATTACGTGGGAAGGTGTGGTTGATAAAATGTATAAAAGATACATTTTATCCGAAGGGGTGATCTGATACTAACTTTATGCCAGACTGACCTCTGGTCCGTTGTTTTTAGAAATGCCTTGGAATTTTGTCTTATCATTGTATGTGCCTAAGTATCTTATTATATATTATTGTAGTTTTTGAGACTTTAGGTCTATTTGGGGCAGCCAGTCCCAGTAGCATATCTATATCTGTAATTACTATGTGTAAATTGAATAAAAGTATTGTGTTTTAGACAACCTCTCTACGATCTACATTTAGCCTCTCGAACATACCCAGTCGGTACGCCTCATTAGTTCGGTCATAGCCTAAGGCACGCTACCAAAGTTTAATTACCTGAGGGCCAGAGTTTATCTCCCCTATAAAGGGAGAATAAAGGCATCTACGATTACACCCTCCAAATACCATAGAATAACACTTCACAACAACTGGTGGTCGCTAGAAAAACTGGGTCGAGGAGACTAAATAAGGTTGCAAAAAAAAAAATCGAAATGACCGTATTAGAAGGGGAAAGTAAATGTACTTTTCTTTTAGCGGCGCTCGAATTAGCAAAACTTCGAGCAGCTTTGGTCGAACTTTGGCTATTAGAAGTAGATTTGTATCCCACCAAAGAGTTGGGTACAACAGAAAAAATGGAGAAAAGGCTCAATCAAGAATTGTAAAATGAAAAAAATAGTATTCAGTATTTAGCAAGTAGAAGTATGTGTATTGTTAGTAGTTTTATTAGTGTTAGTAATAACTGCAGTGTAGTAGTGCCGTATATACCTAAATAATAAAGTAATTGTACCATGAATTAAAAGAATAAAATAAAAGACAATACGTAAGGAAAAAAAATCTAGCTGGACCGATGAAACGTTGGTAGAAACAGAAGAGTTTTTAGGATAATAGTAGCAAACAGGGTCCTAATTCAGCCTTAATACACGTAGAGGCTATAGACTTACTGTTCAAGGATAACACTGCTACAATTTAGCAAAGGAAGCACATAAATTGTGGTCTGAACAATCATAGGTTAGAAGCTGCCATTTGCGAGTGTTTTAGGAGTAGAGATGCTTCGAAAATATGGCATCTTACGACTTAATAAGCAATAGAAATACTTTTGTTAAAGCTAACAAATACTAGATTAGTTATGTAGTTTCACAAGCAAAGGGAAGGAAAATATATATAAATATATATAATTAAAGATCTTGTGGAAAGGAATGGGGGAAAAACATGAGAACGGTAATGTCATAAGTAAGAAAGCAAATGTGGAAGTTTAGTAAAAGTTACCAAAGGAAGCGAAAAAAAAAGAGTTGTTACCCAGCTGTGATGGGAACTCTGCATAAGGCAAGAAATTCGGTAAAAGAAACCGTTAATCACAGAAAATGGAGGCATGGGGATAGGTTTTAAAAGGGTCTCCTTTACCTACACAGAGGACCTTCATCTGAATAATGGTGTTAGAAAAAGTTCAAATTCTGAATCAGCCGCACAAAATACGTCCGAAGAAAGTTCTAATTTGAATTTTAAGCCATGGCTGCTTTTGAGCCATCTAGATGTAAAACAAGCCAGTGTTCATGCTTGTTTACAAAGAATATAAGCCCACATTAGGACAAACAGAGAAGGCAATGCATCTTTTTGGGATAGCTGATATTGTAAATTCTGGTCCGCTCATACGGTTACTCAATGACGAATCATCCTCAAGTCTAGCCTGATTATACATCAGTAGAGTTTAGCTAAATATCAGATAGATTTTATATCATATAAATACAATCTGATAGTAGAAATCAGATAGAGTGAAGCCAATAGTCCCTCATATCCCAATTAGTCGACAAATAGATTGTGCCTAGAAGACCAACAGAAACCTTATCACGGAAACAATTACACAGGGCGTTAATAGGTGACACGTAACTTTTAAATAGGTGCAGTGTAACTAATTAAATTACACATATTTAGGATCAGCATTAAAAGGCGATTTTTTTGATATGTATATTTGAAAAAAATATATTTGGGGGGATAATTTAAAAAAAAATGTTTTTTAAGAATTTTAAAATTATTATAATGGGAAAAACAGCAAGATTTACATTAAGTGCCAGCTATGTGTACAAGCTAGCTGTAATCTTATTATATTTAGTTATAGTTTAATATAATAATTTTTGGTAAAAAGAAAAAAAAATTAAAGACAATAATTAAGCGTTATAAAGGTTTAAGCAAAACTTAGAATAAGCTTAGAAAGCAAAAAGAGTGCTAGGTAAAGGAAACGAAAAGCGATAAAAAATAAATTATAACCTAAAAACTTACCAGGCGGTAAAAGCCAAGGACAAAATCCATTAAAAATAAACCAAAAACTAAGCCTCATCGTCACAAGCAAACCACAGTAGTTCAAGATAATAATTTTAACTCTAGCGATGTTTTGGATCTGAGAAAACGAACTGGCACAGGAGAATCCTAGTTTAAACCATTGGTTTTCATCTGTGCCAACCAAAACTCCCAAATCCCAATCCGTTGAACCCTAACACAAACTAAACAGTGTCCACTTTTTCTTTGAAAATAAAATATAGCTTTACACAACAAAAGAAAACTCGCAGTAATGAACACTGAACAGAAGTTTATTCTTGTAAATCTCCCAGATTTAAGCTTATCAATAAACCACAGATAAAGAGCACCGAATTCAAAGTTATTTAGCATTGCAAAGGAAGTATTGTCTCTCTTTCTTTGGCAAATGAAATAGTAATTAAAGCTGGGATAAAATTGGCAACCAGTATATCGTAAAAATTGCATTTTAAGGAGGAAATGAGAACTAGCAAATGCAAGGAAAAACTAAATTAAAAGTGTTCTAAAAAAAAAAATTGCTGAAAAACTAAATTACTTTTCTAACACAAAAACTTTCGAAAGAAAAAATTTTAATAATTTCAAAAAAATACAGATTACGAAAATTCGACAACCCCCCCCCCCACTCTTAGAAATACGGAGATAATGAATTTGATCATAAAGGGCAATCAGCATAAAAACTTATTAAGGTTATTGAAAAAGGACATGGAATATATAAATATAGGCTTTAAAAAAAAAAGATATATTTTACTGAAAAAGCAGAAAACAATTAAAAAAAAAACTTAGGCTCCACTGAAATATAGAATAAAAAAAAAAATAGAAGGGTTCAAGTTGAAAATATAGCCAGACGAAATTATGTACTTGAACCCAGAGAAAAGTTCATGTTAAAAATACAGCCAGACAAAATTAAATGGAAAATAAACGGAATGAAGTCTGTTAAACTCTTTTATACGCGCCTATTGAACTTATCGACCGAACTAACATAAAATTATAATAAATAAGTAAACATTGTTAGCATTAATACTACGGAGCACCGTTACATTGGTTAACGTGGGCCGAGATTAATAGAAATATTGGAGAAATGCTCAAAGTAGTCAAGAAAAGAAATTTGGCTCTCTTAGGTGGAAGTTGTTTTCATAAAAATGACTAACATGGCATGAAAAATGTGAAAAAAAATTTCCCATAATATTCATAAGGACTTAATTTGAAGTTGAAACCTAAGACAAGACCACTAAAAGTGGGGAAGTTAAAGTGAAAATAGTCATTGTCACTTGTATGTCAAAAACTGAATTACTGTGTGCCATAAAGGCCAGGTATTTTCTGCAGAAGGGCCACATTTCTGAAAAAAGAATAGCCCAAGAAAAAATTGTAGCCACAAATTATTAAATAATTAATTTTTTGTGTACAGGTTCATAATAGTCTTTTTAGCCGTAGCCATGACAAGAGGACCTGGAAACGTTATAAGGAGCTACCAGAAGGCAGTCATGGTAAGCGAACCTTCAGAGTACAGGCAAGGTTATTTGATAATTGCATTAGAAGTAAAAGATGAACAGCAAAATTTTTTTAGCTTATCAGATATAAAATATAAATAAAGCCAAGAATAAAAAAAAACATTAAAGCTGAAAAAAGAGAGATAACAGACAAAAACGTTATAAAACTGTTTAAAGTACCTAGAAATTCGAAAAGAATTGAAAAGCTTAAAAGTCTGAATAAACAAACAGGCTTATCAGCTGATGACAGTTAATGACGCAAGTGGGCTCGAAGAAGAACCAAAGTTTTAAAACAAAATGTATATAGTCGTATATGAGAAAAGTTATATAGTTGTAACAAATGTAATTGAGAAAATATCTACTGTTATAAATACTAGTCTCTACCGTATTTTGTTTGTAAAAATGCTTTCAGTTTTAACCGATAGTATAATAACATATCTAGTTTTGCGACTTAAATACTTGTGTAAGTTATTACACAATGCTTATTTATATATACGCTGTTTTAATTTACTTTAAATTTTAACTAGTGATTTAATGTTATATGTAAATGTTTGGCCTCGAGTCAACGTATTAATAATTTTTTATTGTAAAATAATCTGTTTAGTATTAAGTTTGAAAGAATAATCCAGCAAGAAACATAATGTTTCGATTTAAGCGGGATATTATTTTTGGAGTAATTAAAAGAGAGAAAAGTAAATAAAAATAATTAAACTGAGTTACGAAATTAACTCAGTTGAAATACGAAATTGAGTGTTTCTTTCTACTATATATGTAAAATTTTATACTTTATATGTATACTAATGTAGATATTTATTTTAGATACAGCATTAGCTATTTTTTTTTGGAAATCAAATTTGTCGTAGCATCTTTTCGGATCCATTTTTCCTTCAATCATACTTTGACACATTTTCGGAAAGTAGCAAATTTCAAAGCCAGTTCAATAATATCCTGATACTACTATCTCATACCACAGAAACCAAACCATACTTGATCAACTTGATCAACTTTCTACTATATATGTAAAATTTTATACTTTATATGTATACTAATGTAGATATTTATTTTAGATACAGCATTAGCTATTTTTTTTGAAATCAAATTTGTCGTAGCATCTTTTCGGATCCATTTTTCCTTCAATCATACTTTGACACATTTTCGAAGTAGCAATTTCAAAGCCAGTTCAATAATATCCTGATCTACTATCTCATACACACAGAAACCAGAAACTTCATACTAATGATCAACTTGATTCAACTTTCTACTATATATGTAAAATTTATACTTTATATGTATACTAATGTAGATATTTATTTTAGATACAGCATTAGCTATTTTTTTGGAAATCAAATTTGTCGTAGCATCTTTTCGATCCATTTTTCCTTCAATCATACTTCGACACATTTTCGGAAAGGCAAATCCAAACCGTCATACCTGCCCCTCGATCAACTGATATTTGGAAACTATAGCAGTAAAACAGACTTTACTACAAGTTCGTCAGAAAGTGAGATAAAAACAGAACTTAATTTAGGCCTAGAAAATGTGCTACATAGCCAAATGGCTTATGTTATTGAAATATGTGAAAATGCTTTGTGCTGAAAAAATATGTGAAAATTTAAAAATCTATAATGTTATATGTAATTTATCCAAGGTGATTTTAAAATGAAAAATAAACGGAAGATCAACCGCATCACACAAATAAATTAAATTATTAAGGGGAATAAAATTTAAACTTAACTAATTCAAAAACTTGTCTAATATAACTTGAAATCTAGTTTAAGCAAAACCACTAACATTATGTTTAAGCCGCTTGGGGTCAAGTTAAAACAGAAGATGCATATGAAGAGGGTAAACGAGTAATTGTCAGTCCTAGAGACAGAGAAAAAGAGAAACAAGGATGAATTTTAAATTGAAATCCTTCGACAAAAAAAAAGAACATGGCCTATATTGGACCAGAAACACAACCCTAAGGAAACCCATTGAGGGTAGATGCACATAATGACCCAAAGATGGCAGCATAATAGCTGTAAATGAAATAAAGTTGTTTTAAAAGTAAAATATTGGGAATTGGGACAATTTTTCCTTGAATGGGGATTATTGTGGTAAAGCTTTATAATTTAGTTAATTATTAATTGAGCAAATACATATATGACGCAAATAGGAAGTTTTGAAATACCACTTTTTGTTAAGATAATGAATATATCCTGCCAAATTCTGTTTAACAGGAGATTGAGAAATAACCACTTCCTAGCGATTATTTGGGAAGGCGTGGTTGATAAAAATATGTAAAAGATAAATTTTATCGGAAGGGGGGATCGGATACTACCTTTATGCCGGACATACCTCTGGTCCGTTGTTTTTAGAAATACCTTGGAATTTTGTCTTATCATTGTAAGTGCCTAAGTATCTTATTATATATTATTGTAGTTTTTGAGACTTGTGGTCTACTTGGGGCAGCCAGTCCCATTAGCATATCTATATCTGTAATTATTATGTGTAGATTGAATAAAAGTATTGTGTTTTAGACAACCTCTCTACGATCTACCTTTAGCCCCTCGAACATACCCAGTCGGTACGCCTCATTAGTTCGGTCACAGCCTAAGGCACGCTACCAAAGTTTAATTACCTGAGGGCCAGAGTTTATCTCCCCTATAAAGGGAGAATAAAGGCATCTACAACTAAAACCCCTCAATACCATAAAATACACTTCACAACATTATCATATATATTTTGGACTTCCTATCCCACTTTTCCTATCCCACTCCTAAAACCTAACAAAGATACATATAAAAAAAATTGAATCGTATAAGTTTTTTTAAATTATTTTGAAAATAATAAAGTAAGAATATTTACTTCCAAGTAACATCATAAATAAGAGAAAAATAGGAATCTCTGCTCTCTTCACCAACTGCTGAAGGTTCCTTAGAAATGATCCTTGAGATTTTTCAGCCTCAAAAGATAAAATAAAAATTACTATACCAAAGGATTAACTAATTTCTCTGAATTATATTTTCTTTTAGTTGCTCCATATAAAGATGAGGTGAGGATTTGACCGCCTGCTAATACATGGAATAATTGTTGTGCGTTATAAGTTGTAATGTCTCTAGCTACTATCACTTGAAGATTTTTCAAGTAATCCTCATATGATATGACCATCCTCATATATGTAATAATTTCTGTCCATTTAAGTTTTAATGTCACTCCTTACTTTCAGTTGAAAAAACTTGTTTTATTTTTTTTATTTCATGAAGCTTAGAGACAAACAATTTTGTAAAGGCAATGGGAAAAGTATGTCAA
Organism: Artemia sp. Qi Xiang Cuo; assembly: GCF_049724085.1. NCBI lineage: Eukaryota > Metazoa > Arthropoda > Branchiopoda > Anostraca > Artemiidae > Artemia > Artemia sp. Qi Xiang Cuo. The sequence continues at coordinate 34,730,356 of NC_142796.1, forward strand.
TTAAAGTAAAAGTGTTTAAAAATGAAAAAGTAAGTAGCTACAAAAAACAAACACACAAAATAATAAAGTAATTCAGATAACACTTCTGTCCATTCCATCAGACACGATAAAATAATTACCAACTAAAATTGCTACGGTAGGAAGAATGATATCCACTAACAGGAAGTTATTAAACTGAGAATTTTGTAATTTCGTAAAATGGTGGGGGGGGGTCTGGTGGGATTTTTTTGCGGTTGAAGCTATCCGTGGGGAAGTTTTCTATAAATAGAATTTTCAACGGCCAATGTTCAGGGTGAATTCTCCCAGTAAAAAAATCAAAACTTCTGTTTCTCTTCTAAAGAGTCAAATGTACAGAAAACTTCAGAAATTAATATGTTGATTGTTATTACCAAAACATTTTTTTTACTAATTAAAAGTTCATGGAAAATATAAATTTAAATTTAAATTTAATTCATTAATTTCAAATTTATTATATATAAGTTTGCATTTAATTTTTTTCCTATTTTACAAAAATGAATAAAAAATGCAAAGAAATTAAATAAAATAAAAAAATTCTTAACAAAAGTAAAGCGAAAATATGTCTAAAGCAGTGTAAATAAAATAACAGACAATATAATACTTATAAAAAAAAATTATAAGAAATGAAATCAATAATGAATTTACATTTTACACAAAAGTAAAACTAATATTCAACTAAAACTCAAAACGAACAGAAATTGCTTGATAAAATGAATGAGGAAGTCGTCTTTCAAGCGTAAAACTACCACAAATCGCCATCAATAAATAAATGGAACCCAAAACGAACAGAAATTACAATAAATTGCCGAGTCAAACTGAAAAAGACCAAAAATTAACATGAATAGGGCTGAAAACCCACGTGCCTTCTCAAGGCCAGAACATAATTTGCACTTAACTGAAAAAAAATGACTGGATTGTCAGTTTAATATACATATACTGATATATATATTCCTTAAAGTTTTAATAAAAAAAATTATTAAAGTTAAAAAATTAAAAACATTTTAAATGTATTTTGTTTGTTTAAATCGCACAATAAATAACCGAGTCAAATTCAACACGAGCAAAAATGGACATTGGAAGGGCTGACATTCCCAATCCCTTCTTGAGACCAGAACATAATTTGTGCTTTACTTAAATCAAAATACGGTTAAAATGTTTTCACTTAGCTTTTACTTGTTTAAAATGTTTTTCCTAGCTATGTGAAGGGGGAATCTTCCCCCCTTGCACTCAATTACAGCGCGAGTGTCATTCGTGCTTTACTGAAAGCATTTATTTTAAGTGATTTCAAAGCTACAGAAAAATAAAAATACACTTTTGGTCAAATAAAACTCAACGTCATATCCAGAGTAAAAAGCTTACCTGGCTTAAGCTTCTTGCTCCCCATCGCCAAAAGGTTAAATTCTGCTCTTAAAAAAGCTACAAAAATGCAAATGAACTAATTCACCCCTCTCGAACAAAACAATGCATCCGGAGTGACGGATTTTACTGCAACTAACCCCCCCCTCCTCACCCTTCGCTCAAATGTTCAATTCTAATCATAAAAAATACAAAAATACATATAAATAGATTTTGATGCGTTTTATATTTTTTTTGTTATTACACCATCCATAAAATCATACCCTCTCCCCCCAAAATAATCTTAAACATAGACATAAAAATAAATGAAACTGTTTACAATATATATTGCTTTCAATGAAATACAGTTTAGAGTTTGCAAAACGAAAGAAACACGAAAGAAAGCACCATTTATTCTAAAAATTGATACGTCCTGAGATGTCATTTTTTTTTCCTTTATGGTCAATGTTACAACAAAGAAAAATGTAATTAATTTTTTGATCAATTATTAAATAAAATAATAATGACTAAAAACTAAACTCCATTTACAATCAAGATCACGCCAAAGAAAAATTTCACGTTAAGAAAACAATTTTATGTCTAAATTCTTCTTTTAATTTTATTTTGTTTAAACATAGAGCAATGGTGCCTCAATTTCCTTTTGAGAATGAATAGTTTTGTTTTGTTGAAGGAATTCATTCTATTTTTTAGAGTGAAATTTATTAATGACACTTCTATTCGGCTCTTTTATGCATTTAACGGAATTTGTTTGAAATGAAGAAATATTAATGGAATTAAGTGCATATCAGCCTGATTGAACAAGATCAAATAGAAAATTAATGATAAAAGTGAATTTTCTTAAAATAGATATTGCTTTCAGTAAAGCACGAATGACACTCGTGCTGTAACTGGAGTGCAAGGGGGAGACTTCCCCCTTCACATATCTAGTAAATACATTTTAAACAAGCATAAGTAAAGTGTAAAAATTTATATGTATTTTGTTTTCAATGAAGCGCAAATTATGTTCTGGTCTCGAGAAGTCATTGGGGTTGTAAGCCCTACTTATGTTCATTTTCGCTCTTTTTGAATTTGACTCGGATGTTAAGTGTATGAATTAAATAGACAAAATGCATTTAAAATGTTTTTACTTGTTAACTTTAATAAATAAAAAACTATTAAAAGTTTAAGGAATATACGTCAGTATATGTATATTGAACTCACAATCCAGTCATTTTTTTCCAGTAAAGTGCAAATTATGTTCTGGCCTTAAGAAGGCATGGGGGTTTTCAGCCCTACTCATGTTAATTTTTGCTCTTTTTGAGTCTGACTCGGTTATTTATTGTAATTTCCGTTCGTTTTGAGTTCCATTTATTTGTTGACGGTGATTTGTGCTAGTTTCACGCTTCGAAGACGAATTCCTCGTTCATTTTGTCTAGTAATTTCTGTTTGTTTTGAGTTCTAGTTGGATATTAGTTTTATTTTTGTGTAAATTATAAGTTCATTATTGGTTTCAGTTTTATTAAGTTGTTTTTATTAACTTTTTGCTGATTAATCATTGTAATGTCTATTATCTTTTTTACTCTGCTTTAAACATATTTTCGCTCTTTACTTTTGTTAAAAACCTTATTTTTTTTAAATTCATATGAAGGAAGAGAGCATTACTCTAGCATTAAAATAAATGAGAGTATTTAACCTAAGCAAAGAATTGAACTTGAAATTTTTTTTCAAGGACAAGTTAGGTTCTGATAGAAGTTCATTTCTACTTCAATAGCTAGGTTTCACGCTGCACGACAAAACGATGTTTTCAAGTGAACAAATACTCGGTTCGCCTCCGTTTCATGTCATAGGTATGTTTTTCCTTTGGATTGCAACATAAGATCGGCTGTTTTTAAGGGAGCTGGTGTTTTCCATCCAAAAACACCCCCCCCCCCCGTGAAAAATTCCCTCTAGAAAATTCCCTATGGAAAACTACCATTCACGGAAGATTCCCTCCCAAAAATTCTCCCGAAAAATTCTCCCCGGATTTTACCCCATGGAAAATTCCCCCACAGAATTAAGCAACCGCAGACAAATTACAAAATATGTACCTTAAAATATCAATCAGATTTTCTATGGAGTAGCAAACGGACAAGATATCAAAACAGTTTTAGGACAGGAGCTACTTTGTCTCCAATCACTTTCGACTTATAGAAAAAGAGACTAGAACTCACTTTCCGATCTAATAAGCACCCTCTGAAGTTTCTATGACCATGACAGGGAGGTTAAAAAGGAGGATGGTGCACCCCCCTCCTATAGGAAGTAAATCTGCTAATAACAGCGTAGACCAGAAATATTTCCAGAGATCATGAGAGATTAAATATCTATTCCTACCTCCACCCCTCCCCTCTCCTTCCTTAGAACTAATTTTGTTTTTTATCTGAAGCCTCAATGGGTAAATTTCAACTTAATGCACTTAAACGTTCCTTAGATATTGTTGATACGCTCTTTTGATAACTAGCATGCCAAAGTATGTTTTGATTCTGTTCGGTATTCCTCTCCATAGCTGTTGAGTGTTATGCCATACCCACAGGCATAGCTATTTGACCTTTAGACTGTTTTGACCAAGATGGGTATGTCAAAAGGTGAATCGAATGTTTTTGGAGAGAAGGCAGCTTAAGAAGGCACGGGAGGGAGACTGGCAGCCCCCCAGCCCCTTTGAAACATCCCCCTAAAAATATCGTGAATATTTCAACTTAATACCCTCTGTCTTTGCGATGGAGGCTTCGGGAGGTGGGGGGTCAACCTCAAAGCCATTGTTATTAGACCTTAGGACTATATTGAACAACATGGCTATCCAAAAATTTTCATTGGATGTATTTGGGGAAAAAGGACATGTAGGGGGGCGGCCCTCAGCTGGAGGGGTTGTCAATCCCTCCAGCTGCCTCACCAGTCATATGATCTTTGAACTATTTCGAACAAAATTATTTTCTCAAAATTTTGGACAGAAGCATTTGGGTGAAAAGGGTGGGAGTGGGCTTGTTGCCCTTCATTCACTCTCGACTCTTAAAAATAGCACTAAAACTTTATTTTGCAATTGAATGAGTCGTCTCCCTAAGTTTATACGAGTAAGTAGAAATTTCGAGTTATCAAGGGGAATAAAAGGGAAATTATCCCGGGGGGATTTCTGTGGGGTAGAATTTCTAAGTAGGGAATTTCCCGGGAGGGATTTTCTGGAGGATTATTTGGAGAGAATTATCTGGGGGGATTTTCGTGGTGGAAAACGTCTAGCACCGTTTTTCAGAAACTTTTTCACCATGGTTTAATTGAGCTCTTGTGTCGTTCCAGTCATTTATTAAATAAAAAAAAGTTTTTTCAACTAAAAGTAAAGAGCAAAATCAAAGCGTAAAATGTACAGAAATTATTATGCATATGAAAGGGGTTGTCCCCTCCTCAAGACCTCGTTTTTACGCTGAAGTTTTTATTTAATTAAAAAAAACAACTTATTATTCTAGTTTCAGGGGTCGTTCTTAATGATTTGGGACAAAAAGACATACTTCAGCGTAAAGAGCGAGATCTTGAGGAGAAGGCATCCCCTCCTCGATAGACAAAAGAAAAAAAATGTCAACACAAACAGAAACAATAATCCCACCTTTAATCTACGCTACAGAAGCAAAGAAAAAAAAATACATTAAAGACTTGTATTAATAGTAACTAGACTAGTAACTAGTATAAGTAGTAACTAGTCTTAGTAGACTAAGACTAGTCTACTGCTACTACTTCTACTACTAAGAGAAACTCTCTGCGGCACCCAGCCACAAGAGGCGAACACGGCTACGCTCGCTTTTCCTCCATCCAATGATCTAATGAATCCCTCTTCTAGCCTATGGGCTATGTGAATAAAAACAACGTTAGGTAAACACTAATAAGGACAGTAATCGCTGTAACTCTTTTCTAAAAGCACCAGAGTATCAATGTGCCTGACTTGTATAAAATGTCACCTTTGTACTTTCAAATCTCCTCATGGTTAAATTTAGCCGATTAATCACTAGTCGACAGATGTGTCTTTACTGTTACGAACACATCTGTCAAAAATTCAGGATTTGAATGAAATTATAGGAAAACTTCCAACTTTATTATAGTCCGGCTTAACCCCCCTACAATTTAATTGATTCATAGAAATGATATTTAACATTTATGAATGAGCTATTATAGAGATTAATTCCTTGTTGGGCTTTTTTCAAGGGTAATGAGTTGGCTATTCGATTTCTAATCTATTAACATAGTTCTTCCCGCCTGGATATTTCTCATCTAATCAGACTGCTTGTGTTTACTTGAGTTGCACTATGTTGTCTTGTCCCCGAACACACATTTTTCTTAAGAAAATTATATTTTGCACAAAAAGAATCTTTTCATAGACATCTTTTCTTTTCTGAATTTGGCTTAATGCCGACAAATTTTTATGAGGATATTCGTGTTCTAATTTATAGTAAACAATGCAAATGGCGATTCTAATTTCTTGAATCATGCCTACTTCAAATGTCTTTTCTCCAAACTTTCGTTTTAGTCATACATTTCTGGAGAAAAGGCAATCACGCTAGAATATCCAATTCTGGTGAAACTGTGCAAAACATTTTTTTGCATTTATCTAGCTCCTTCTCCAGGATGCATGCAGGATAAAATTTGGAGGCAGATGGTACCCCCGGGAGAAAATAAAAATTAAAACAATTTAGAAACTTGTAAAACTTTTAAATAAGGTACTTTTTGGTATTTTAAGACCTTTGCCCCCCCTAGAAATCTTTCCAAAAGCTTGCCCTTTCACTAGAATTTTGTTGTTCTCATATACTCTTATAAACATTTTCATGCTAATCTTCAGTCGAAATCCCTTGCTTAAGCACCATCAAACATGTTTGTTAACGTGTAAAACCTTTAAATTATAATTTTCTTCATATTTACGAGTAGCGGCATTGTCATTTCAAAATTTATTTTCTCAAACATTTCTTTTGCCTTTCTGAGTGGTATAAACTGAAAAGTTCTTCCATCTAGTTCTTCATACAGGTTGTACAACGGCTGCTGTTAAAACAAATATTAATGAACGACATTGAGGCGTGTACTTTTATATTAAAGTGTCATTTAAGATGGATTACACATTTTCTTGTCTTTTACTTTTATTGAGAACATATAACGTATTGGCTATTTTATGAAAGGAACTAGTTTTTCTGTCGCAAATTTCCTTTGTTTCACTCGAATCAGTCCGTATCCACTTAGTTTAAAACATATTCTTGCAACAAAACAAAAATGACTTGAGCTTTTTATATATCTGTTTTGGTTTAATTTCTATTAACAAAAGAGAGACAAGCCCAGTTCCTTTTATTTTGTAAATTCAAATGCTGTTGCGTTAAACACACAACTAGTCCAGTAAATCTACGGAGAAAATCCACGATTTGGGACAAAATTGCAATATAAATGATTTTTACACCATTTTGTAGAGAAAAAAATTCTGTACAACCTACCAAAAGTCCCCAGGAATCCCCTTAGCAGAACAGGTTGAAAAACAGGGGGAAAGGGGAAAATCCAGGGGAAAACTCAAAAATCTACGACCGGTAGTTTTTGATGCTGAGAATACCGTTCCTGATGCTCTTGGGTCCAAAAATATCGAATGTGCGTTTTTTTTATTGCTGTGTATTAAGTCGTTCCCCAGTTTCCCCACTTACAGTGGGAAAAGAGGGGGTAAATAAAGATCCTGTGCAGCAGTCTGCAAGACTTTTTTGCTGGGGTTTCCCAGTACGAGAAGGATGAATATGTCTCTTTGATTGCTCTGTCATTAGCCCCCCCCCCCCGTTTCCCAGTTACTAGGGAAAAGAGAGAAAAATCAAGATATCCTCTAAAGGGAAAATATAGTGAGACGGCAGTACAGAATTTTCAGAGGAGATAAAGGTCTATCAATTTGGTTTTAAAACCCTCTAATACCGTTTTGACGAGACTTTAATGACCTATTACCTGGTGCTTCTCTTTTCCTGTTTGCTGGAGATTCACTACCTGCTGGTAGGTTCAATCGGTCAGGCAATAGTGAAGGCTTGCCGTCCCCAATCTTTGCTCTCTCCTTTACCCTTGGAGTCCAGCAACACCAACAATCTGGTTCACTTTTTCTCATTGACCAGCTGAATATGCTAAGTTTTTCTACTTGTTACTCTGAAGTGCTTCGATTCGAGCGTTCTGCCACAATAACTCATGGTTTTCTGAATTTCTAGGGATGACTTTTAAAAATTTCATCCAGTAAATTGGCGACAATGTCGACTGCAACATTTGCACTATGGACAGAAAAGGTACTCTCTATGGGATGGGCATGCTAGCTGCTGCCACACCAAGGCTACCCAAATTTCCAATTATAATCCCAAGAGCAGTTGTGAACCTTGAAGTACTCCAGCAGGTTGGACAATTGCCTTTCTTCTTCTACAACAGAAGCCAACAGTAGAACAGTCTTGTGTACAAACCCATCCTGACCATCACCATCGACGACAAGATCAATTACATTGACCTACTTTAGCATGCAAGCTAGATACATGACACGAAAAGGGTCGGATGGATTTGATTTATGCAAGAAATTCACCATGGGTCAAAGGTGCTTCGTCGGTTGTTTTTCTGCCTATGATTGACTATAATCCCTCCTATCTTTCTTGTGTATACACAACCTTGCGTTTTATCTCCGATAAAGCACGCCAGAACGGAATGGTACCAGTTGTTACTTTCGAAAAATATTTGTACATGAAAGCGATGAACATCATCAATGCTGAGCCTGCTGATAGTCATCTAAAGGCAGCAGTTCCAATGATGGGTATTCTCCATTGCCGTATGAGCTTTATTGGAGCGATCGGGCACTTGATGACGGAAACACAAATAAAAGAAGTGCTTGAATCCCTATATGCCGGTAACAGCATTAAGCATATCCTTAGCGGTAAGGCTGTTTCAAGAGCCAAGAGAGCGCTAGATCTTATAGATTCAGCATTGCAGATCACTCTCATTTGCAAATCTTATGGTTTTAACTGCACAGATGACATACGTGCGAGTCATCCAGACTTTGCAGAAGCTTCGGCAATCTGTATAGCTTTACTGAATGAGGAAGTAACCCTTCAAGACGCATCTGACGCGGACGTATTGTGTCGAATCCAAACGCAAATGATGGAGTTTCAAGACGCGCTGCAGAACAACAGGACTGCAAAAATATGGCTTCAGCATTCAGAAATGTGTGGATTGCTTAAGAAGGCCATCAGGGCAGAACGGATCGGAAACTGGGTGCAGTATCTTCAAGCACTCTCTGAGATGCTCCCTTACTTTGCAGCTGCAGGCCACAACCTGTATACGAAGTTGGTGAGAACATTTATTCAGCAAATGGAAGAGCTGATAGAAAGTAACCAGACGCTGTATAAAGACGTCGTGGATGGGATATTTGTCATTTGAAGAAGCAATAGATTTTGTGCTGGGCTCTCTCCCAACTTAGTAATTGAGCAAGTACTGATGAGGTCACTGAAAACAAGCATGGGACTCACGACAGGAAATGGAATGAGTGAGACTTAAATGTTCATCTGGACAATGTCAATGCCAGTGCGAGCTGAAATTAATGAGCTTATGCAGTCACTCACCGGCGTTGAGTACGTGTCATTTGACCAGCACGACTCCGCAAGACCAGCTCGGATAGAAAGAGATAAAAAGGACGTGAAGGCTTTAGTAGCTTTTATACGCAGTCAAGTCCGTGCGACAACTTTACTCAATTGCGCAATATATCAAATGGTATGACAGCTTCAAGGGGTGTCAACGCGGATGTAGGAAAGGCGATAGGAAAAGAAAATTCTGAAGTCAATGGACGACCAAAATACCGATCGCTATATCTTCAACCGCAAAAGCAAAGTGATTACGATTATCTTGATCAAAATAATTACTTAGGTTTTACTGCATATTTTACATGTAATAGTTTTAAACATGAATACGAAAGACGTTCTTTTTTGTCTTTTTTTTCAATTTTCACTGAAAACCCAACTACCAATCTATAGGTCGGAGATGCTAAAAAGCAGTTTCTAGCTAGATCTTTTCAATTTCCACTTAAATATTAACTCCTTTCGAAATCACCACAGGGAAACATATTTTCTGTTAGAAGAACTTGTTTTCTAGTAAGGTTTGAGACGACAATAATATTGCTGATGTTTGACTTAAACAATTGAAACTACTTTATTAGGAGTTTTACCCAAAGCCCTTTTTGGGAATTGCCTCTGTTGGGGGCACGTATTGTCTTTTGATCAGCTTCATCATCCCCTCTCTCCAACATGCTCTGAAAGTTTTGACTTAATACCCTTAACTATTCCTGAGATATTTCACACATTGCACACACCATTTTAACAAACAAGATGATGTAGGCCTACATAGTATCTTCTGATTTACTTCAACACCCCTTCAAAATTTCAACTAAATACCATTAGCTGATCCTGATTTATTACACCTATACCATTTCGAAAACATGGATGAAGTTTGTTGAAACATCCTTTCTTAGCATTCTTCGAAAGTTTCAACTTAATAAACTCACTACTCATGAAATATTGCAGACATGCCGTTTTGACGACGCGGATGCATAGAGTGTCTTTTGATTTCGTTGAATATCCTTAGAATTCTATGAAAATTTTAACTTAATAACCATAAAGCTTTAACTTAATACCATAAAATTTTTAACTTAATTGTTTGTTTCTCAGTATTTTATCAGAAATGGTGCTCCGCAGGGTTCTGTCCTATGCCCACTGCTTTATCTTATTTATGTTCATACAATGAGATTCTACCTGGCGGGTGCCTGCTATATTTCATTTGAAGATGATACTGCTCTTACTTTTTCTAGTCGTTGTGTTGAATCTCTAATAGAAAAGGTTAATAGCGTAATTACTCAACTTTATATATTCAATAGTCTTAGCCTTTTATAAGTAAATGTGAGTAAAACTAATTTTATGGTTTGTAATAGAGTGGGAACACCGATTGATTTTGGTGGAAAATTTTTATTGAGAGGAGAGCCATTGAATCATGTAAATTGAGTGCAATGTCTTGGCTTTTATGTTGATTGTAATTTATCTTGGAAACAGCAAAGTGATTTAGATGCTACTAAATCACTACGCTTTAGTGTGTTAAAGGAGTTGGAGTTATTCGTCGTTTGAAACATTTTCTTCCGAATAAAATTTTACTTCTTTTGTGTTATGCAATATTTAGTTCTTATATTTTATACGGTTTTGTTTTACAGGCTAGTAATTTTTGCTCTAATTATAAACGTATCCGGATTTTACAAAATAAAGTTTTGAGAAGAACTGGAGAATATGTGAACGATTTTATTGATACAGAAACGTACTATAGAAAGTTAAGATTGATGAATGTTGGACAGCACAGGGATTATCAGGCTGCAATCTCTGTATATGAGTGTTGGAATGATATATGCCCAGATATTTTTTTTTCTCATTTGTATAAGAGTAACAGCTGTTTCCATGAGTATAGTACTAGAAATGTGGATAACCTTGTGATTGAGCATAGGCAGAGTACTCGGGCAGGATTTACGATTCGCCGCTTGAGACAGAGTGTTTGGAATTTGCTTCCGGCGACCATTAAGACGGCTGAACATCTACAGCAATTTAATCAAAGATTGAAGAAGTATTTATTGGGAGGGGAGGATGAGTTTGTGTGGTCTTTTTTTTGACGAGAGATTGATTTTCGATATTTATCTTATTTATTATTATTATATATATATATATATATATATATATATATATATATATATATATATATATATATATATATATATATATATATATATATATATATATATATATATATATATATATATATATATATATATATATATATATATATATATATACATATATATATATATATATATATATATATATATATATATATATATATATATATATATATATATATATATATATATATATATTGATTGTTGTAGCCGTCCGTGCTCAGAGCTTAGTTTCTTCTTGGACAGCTACTTATTAAATGATTTAATGGTGTATTGTTTTTTTTTAATAAAATTTAATTCAATCCATTTCAATTCACTGCCCGTAGCCGTTCCTGAGATCAATTAAATAAAAAAAACAAGTTTTTTTAACTGAAAGTAAGGAACGACGTTAAAACTTAAAACGTAACAGAAATTATTCCGTATATGAAGGCTGTCCCCTCCTCAATGCCTCGCTCTTTGCGCTAAAGTTTTTTTATTGTTTAAAAAAAATAGAGTTGTGAGAAAGTCAAACTTTAGCGTAAAGAGCGAGGCGTTGAGGAGGGGACAGCCCCTTTCATATACGGAATAATTTCTGTTCGTTTTAAGTTTTAACGTCGTTCCTTACTTTCAGTTAAAAAAACGCGTTTTTTTTATTTAATTTCTTAACTTATTTTAATTAATTATGGTTTCGATTTTTACTAACATTAAATGAATAATTAAAACAAAATTTGCATATTATATTTGGTTAAATGGCTTTCTCGAAACTTGTTTAATTTTATTTATGAACGTTTTTATTAGTAATAAATATACGTAACTTAGAATTAACTTACGTAACGAACTTCTATATTCATAAATTTTTAACACGTATATTAGGGGGTTCGCCCCCTAGTCAATACCCTGCTCTTTAAACTATAGTTAGAATTTTTTTTCCAGTTCTTTAAAAATGACCTCTTAATCACAATCAGTTGTTCAGTTGAAAAAATTGTTCTTTTTTATTTAATTAATGATATTTTTCTTTAATAATGATTGGAAATACTGCGCGCCCTTCCGAGCAATGTACCTTCCCCCATGACAACTTCCTTCGTGGAAAGATCATTCCATATAGCCCCCGACCCTCTCCTTCCCCCACCTACCAGAAAAAATCTCCTCTGAAAAAGTCTGTATACTTCCCAATAACCAATACTATATGTTAACATTGAGTAAAGTTCATAACTTTCAGCCCTCCCCCTGGGGACTTTGGGGGATCAAGTCATCCTAAAAGACATTTTTATCATATTTTCGACCATGCTGAACAAAATGGCTATCTCAAAATTTTGATCGGGTGACTTTGGGAAAAAAATGAGTGTGGGAGGGGGCCTTGTTGTCCTCCATTTTTTTGTGTCACTTAAAAAGAGCACAAGAACTTTTATTTTCCGTTCCAATTAGTCCTCTCACGATTTTCTTGGACCACTGGTTCGATAAGATCACCCCTGGTAAAAAAAAAAAAAACAACAAAACAAACAAATAAACAAATAAACACGCATCCGTGATCTTTCTTCTGGCAAAAAATGCAAAATTCCATAGTTTTGTAGATAGGAACTTAAAACCTCTATAGTAGGGTTCTCTGATACGCTGAATATGATGGTATGAATTTCATTAAGGTTCTATAATTTTTAGGGGGTCTTTCCCCCTTTTTTCGAAAATCAGCCAAATTTTCTCAGGCACGTAACTTTTGATGGTTAAGTTTAATGAAACTTATATATTTGAAATCAAAATTAAAATTTGATTCTTTTGATGTATCTATTGGTATCAAAATCCTGTTTTTTAGAGTTTCGGTTACCATTGAGCCAGGTCGCTCCTTATTTACAGTTCGTTACCACGAACTGTTTGATATACATAAGGCCATGTGCACCCTTTTGACAACATGGATGCACATCAACCTCAATATTTCCTGAAGTTCTCGACTTAATAACCTTAACCATTCATAGGATATTGCAGATAAACCTGGATACACTATGACATTTTGACGTGCAGGATACATGTAAACTATTTTGATTTAGTTTAATACTCTAGTTTCAATAGTTTAATGCAGAAGTTGCAGTAGTATTTGCAGTCATGGTCGCAGTAGTAGCAGCAGTATCAATAGTAGTATGATGTATGGCAATTTAAAAGTTTTATGGCAAGAGTCACAATGCTTTCATTTCTCTTTTTCAAAAATTGGGTAACAGACGCTTAAAATTGGTACAATTTTGATACGCTCGAAAAAAATGTCGGTAGAAAAATCCTTGAGTGTTTTTTAACAGGCGGTCTCGTATTCGTCGTTAGAACCAAATGTTTTTTTTTAACTGAAAGTAAGGAGCGACATTAAAACTTAAAACGAACAGATATTATACCGTTTACGAAAGGGGCTGTCTCCTCCTCAACGCCTTACTCTTTGCGCTAAAGTTTGACTCTGTCTCACGACTTTATCATAGGCAGCGCAATCGCACTGCCTAAGTAAAGAACGATGTTGGCACAATGTATTATTTATTTTTCCATACCAGGGCACTTCGTATCGAAGGAGCTATCGTAGAAACTTTGAAAAGAGCCTAATCGATTGGAAATTGGAATGGCTAGTGCCCTTTTTAATAGTCGAAAGTGATTGGAAGGCAACGAACACCCCTTCCACGCCAACCATTTCCCCAAACACACCCAATCCAAATTTTTAGATAGCCATTTTATTCAGCGTAGTTGATTTCAAGATAGAAATTATATTTTTGAGGAGGACACTCCCCCATAGCCTCTAGGGCAAGGGTTGTAATTTATGCCCTGGGGGAATATACGATTTTTATAGAAAGCTTTGTCGTAGAAACTTCAAAAAAGGCTCATTCGATTTGAAATTCAAAGGGCTACTGCACTTTTTAATAGTCGAAAGTGATTGGAGGGCAACTAACCCCCCTTTCCCACGCGCACCTTTTCCCCAAACACATCCAATCAAAATTTTGAGATAGCCATTTTTTTCACGTAGTTGAAAGATCTGGAAATTCAGTTTTTGAGGATTACCCCCCCCCTCCCCCCGAGCCCTCGGGGCAAAGGTCATAAGTTATGCCCTTGGGGCATATAGGGTTTTTAAAGAAAGCGTTGTCGTAGAAACTTCAAAAAGGGCTCATTCGATTGGAAATTGAAATGGCTAGTGCCCTTTTCAAGAGTCGAAAGTGATTGGAGGGCAACTAACACCCCTTCCACACCCAACATTTCCCCAAACACATCCAGTCAAAATTTTGAGATTGCCATTATGTTTAACACAGTGGAAAGGTCCGGAAATTATATCTTTGAGCTGGACACTCCTTCAACAGTTTTCAGGGCAAGGGTTGTAAGTTATACCCTGAGGCCATATAAGGTTTTTATTGAATACGTTGTCGTAAAAACTTGAAAAAGGGCTCATTCAATTGGAAATTCAAAGGGTTAGTGCCCTTTTTAATAGTTGAAAGTGATTGGAAGGCAACTAACCCCCCTCTCACGCCCATCATTTCCCCAAACATGTTTGGGGAAGTTTGTATCGATTTTTTTCCATACCAGGGCACTTCGTATCGAAGGAGTTGTCGTAGAAACTTCAAAAATGGCTCATTCAATTGGAAAGTGGAATGGCTAGTGGTCTTTTTAATAGTCGAAAGTGATTGCAAGGCAACTAACAACCCTTCCACGCCCACCATTTCCTCAAACACATCCAATCAAAATTTAAGATAACCATTTTGTTCAGCGTAGTTGATTTCCAGATAAAAATTATGTTTTTGAGGAGGAAATTCCCCCCAGCCCTCAGGGCAATGGTTGTAAGTTATACCCTGGGGGCATATAAGGTTTTTATAGAAAGCTGGGCTCAAAACACCTATGCCATCCGAAGGCCAGATCATAATTTGCACTTTACTGAAAAAAATATAAATATTTTTACTTTTATAACTTTAATAAATCAAATAATATTAAAATTTTGATTACTAAATATCAGTATATGTATATTAAACTGACAATACACATTCATTTGTATTTTTTTCAGTAAAGTGCAAATTATGATCTGGCCTTGGGAAGGCATAGGGGTTTTGAGCCCAACTTATGTTAATTTCTGCTTCTTTTGAGTTTGCCTCGGCTATTTGTTGTAATTTCTGTTCGTTTTGGGTTTCATTTATTTATCGATGCAGATTTGTGGTAATTTCACGCTTGGTAGATTATTTTATTTTATTTTTGCTCATTTTTTTTAATGGAGTTTTTTACTTTTCTTTGAAGAACTTAGTTTGTGGAAAAAGTGTCTTTAATTAATTTCTGTTCGTTTTATATTGCCACAGTCTTGTCAGAGAAAAAGAAAATAATACTTTAAATCTTTTCGTTTTTTTAAAGCTTTATAGTTAGGCCTGCTATTTGTATTCTGGAGAAAAATTTTCAGCAATTTTTAAGAACATACACCCTCTTAAAAATCTGGACACAAATAGAAAGTGTTTAATTTAGTTTCATACCTCGTCTAGTTGACATGATATGGAAAACTTGATACCATTCGCAAAAAAATCTGTTTACTTTCTTTGATAGATTGGATGCACTTACGCTATTTTGATTTGGTTAAATCTTAAGAGAAGAAGCAGCCCCAAAAGTTTGAACATAAGACCCTCAGTCGTTCTCGGGATACTGCTTAGATGCCTCATTGGGCATTAGCATTAACACAGTGCATTTTGCTTTAATCTTATGGCAACATTTAGTTTTTAAACATAAAGTCAAATGGGAGGGTGGACGTGGGTGGGGGATTAGTTTTCCTCCAATCACTTTCGACTATTAAAAAGGGCATCCGCCCTTTGTATTTTCTTTCGATTGAGCCCTTTTCGAAGTTCCTACGACAATTCCTTCAACACAAAGGGTCTTGGTCTAAACAACAACAACAACAACAAAAAAATAATACATTATACCCATATCTATCTTTACTATAAACCTGTCAAGCCTTCCAATCACATTCGAGTATTAAAAAGGGCATTAAGCCTTTCGATTTCCAATCGAATGAGCCCTTTTTCAGTTTCTACAACAACACCTCCTATAAACACCTTATATGTCCCCAGGGCATAAGTTGCAACTCTTACCCTAAGGGCTGTGAGGTTGTTTGTCATCCTCTAAGACCTAATTTCCAGAAATTTCAACTACGTTAAAGCAAATGGCTATTTCAAAATTTTGATTGGATGGGTTTGGGCAAATGATGGGCGTGAGAGGGGGGTTAGTCTTTCTCCAAGCACTTTCAACTATTAAAGAAGGCACTAGCCCTTTCAATTTCCAATCAAATGAGCCCTTTTGAAGTTTCTACGACAACGCTTTAAATAAAAACCTTAAATGCCCCCAGAGGATAACTTACCACCCTCGCACTGAGGGCTGGGGGGTTTCATTCTCACAGACTTAACTTCCAAAACTTTCTCCTACGTTGAACAAAATGATTATCTGAAAATGTTGATTGAATGTGTTTGGGGGAATGGTGGGCGTGAGAGAGGGGTTAGTTACCGTCCAATCACTTTCAACTTTTAAAAAGAGCACTAGCCCTCTAAATTTCCAATTGAATGAGCCCCTTTTGAATTTTTTATGACAACTCTCTCATTAAAAACCTTATATACCCCCAGGGCATAGCTTACAACCTTCGCCCTGGGGACTCTGGGGGATTTGTCATCCATATATACATAATTTCCAGAACTTTAAACTACGTTGAAGAAAATGGCTATCCCTAAACTTTGATTGAATTTTTTTGGGGAACTGGAGGGCATCAGAGGGGAGTTAATTACTCTCCCCTCACTTTCGACTATTAAAAAGGGCAATTTTAATTTCCAATCAAATGAGCCCCTTTTGAAATTCTACAAGAACTTTCTATATAAGCCCTATATGCACCCAGGGCATAACTTACAACCCATGCACTGAAAGCTCTGATGGGGTTATCATCCTAAAAGACCTACTTTCCAGAACTTTCGAATACGTTGAACAAAATGGATATATCAAAATTTTGATTGGAAGTGTTTGGGAAAACGGTGGGCGTGAGAAGGGGGTTAGTTGACCTTCAATCACTTTCGACTATTAAAAGGGCAATAGCCCTTTCAATTTTCCATTGAATGAGACCTTTTGGATGTTTTTACAACATCGCCTTCAATAAAAACCTTACATGCTCCCAGGGCATAACTTAAAATTCTTGCCCTGATGGCTATGGGGGGGATAGTTTGTCATCCTAAAGGCCTAATTTCCAAAACTTTCAACTGCATTGAATAAAATGGCTATCTAAAAATTTTTATTGGAAATGTTTGGGGAAAAGGTGGGCGTGAGAGGGGGGGTTAGTTGCCCTCTTTCGACTATTAAAAAGGGCACTAGCCCGTTGAATTTTCAATCGAATGAGCCCTTTTTCAAGTTTCTACGACAAAATTTCAATAAAAACCTTATATACCCCCAGGGCATAACTTATAACCCTTACCCTGAAAACTGTGGGGGGAGTATCCTGCTCTAAGGTATATTTTCCTAAATTTTAACTGCGTGGAACAAAATGACTATCTGAAAATTTTGATTGGATATGTTTGGGGAAATGGTGGGCGATGAAGGAGCGTTAGATACCTTCCATTCACTTTCGACTATTAAAAGAGCACTAGCTATTTCAATTTCCAATCGAATAAGCCCTTTATGAAGTTTCTACGACGACGCGTTCAGTAAAAACCTTATAAGTCCCAAGGGCATAACTTGCAACCCTTGCTCTGAGGGCTCTGGGGGAGTTTCCTCCTCAAAAACAAAATTTCTCTCTGGAAATCCACAACACTGAACAAGATGGCTATCTAAAAATTTTGATTGGATGGGTTTGAGGAAAAGGTGGGCGAGAGAGGGGGGCTAGTTGCCCTCAAATCACTTTCGACTATTAAAAAAGGCACTAGACCTTTGAATTTACAATAGAATGAGCCTTTTTCAAGTTTCTACGATAGAGATTTCAATAAAAACTTATATGCCCCCAGGGCATAACTTATAACGCTTGCTCTGAAGACTGTGAGGGGAGTGTCCTGCTTAAAGGTATAATTTCATGAACTTTAACTGCGTGGAACAAAATGGCTATTTAAAAATTTTGATTGGATGTGTTTGGGGAAATGGTGGGCGTGGAAGGGGTGTTAGTAGCCTTCCAATTACTTTCTTCTATTAAAAAGGGCACAAGCCATTTCAATTTCTAATCGAATGAGCCCTTTTTGAAGTTTCTACGACAACGCTTTCTATAAAAACTGTATATGCCCCCAGGGTATAACTTACAATCCTTGTACTGAGGGTTGTGAGGGGGTTGTCATCCGCAAAGACCTAATTTCCAGAACTTTAATCTACGTTGAACAAAATGGCTATCTAAAAATTTTGATTGGACGTGTTTGGGGAAAAGGTGGGCGTGAGAGGGAGGTTAGTTACCGTCCAATCGCTTTCAACTATTAAAAAGGGCACTTGCTCTTTGAATTTCCAATCGAATGAGCCTTTTTTGAAGTTTCTATGACAACGCCTTCTATAAAAATCTTATGTGCCCCCAGGACATAGCTTACAACCCTTGCCCCGAGGGTTGTGGGGGAGTGTCCTCCTCAAAAACATATTTTTTATCTGGAAATCAACTACGCTGAACAAAATGGTCATCTAAAAATTTTGATTGGATGTGTTTGGGGTAATGATGGGCACGGGGGGGGGGGTTAGTTGCCCTCCAATCACTTTCGAATATTAAAATGGGCACTAGCCCCCTGAATTTCCAATCGAATGAGCCTTTCTTGAAGTTTCTACGACAACGCCTTCTATAAAAACCTTATATGCCCCCAGGGCATAACTTAAAACCCTTGCCGCGGGGCTTGTAGGGGAGTTTCCTCCCCAAAAATATATTTTCTATCTGGAAATCAACTACGCTGAACAAAACACCTATCTCAAAATTTTGATTGGATGGGTTTGGGGGAATGATAGGCGCGGGGGGAGGGGCTAGGTGCCCTCCGATCACTTTTGACTATTAAACCGGGCACTAGCCGTTTGAATTTCCAATCGAATGAGTCTTTTTTGAAGTTTCTACGACAACACCTTCTATATAAACCTTATATGCCCCCAGGGCATAACTTAAGACACTTGCCCCGAGGGTTGTGGGGGAGTGTCCTCCTCAAAAAGATATTTTCTGTCTAGAAATCGACTACGCTGAACAAAATGGCTATCTCAAAATTTTTATTGGATGTGCTTGGGGGAATGATGGGCGGGGGGGCTAGTTACCCTCCAATCACTTTCGACTATTAAAAAGGGCACTAGCCCTTTGAGCTTCGAATCGAATGAGCATTTTTTGAAGTTTCTACGACAAAGCCTTCTATAAAAACCTTGTATGCCCCCAGGGCATAACTTAAAAATCTTACCCCGACGGTTGTGCGGGAGTGTCCTCCTCAAAAAGATATTTTCTATCTGGAAATCAATTACGCTGAACAAAATTGCTGTCTCAAAGTTTTCATTGGATGTGTTTGGGGGAATGATGGGCGTGGGGGGGCTTGTTGCCCTCCAATCACTTTCGACTATTAAAAAGGGCAGTAACCACTCCAATTTGCCATCGAATGAGCCCTTTTCGAACTTTCTACGACAACTCCTTCGATACGAAGTGCCCGGGTATGGAAAAAAAAACACATTGTGCCAACATCGTTCTTTACTTAGGCAGCGGTAGCGCGCTGCCTATGATATACATACGTAACTTACGGATTAACATACGTAACGAACTACTATATTCGTATATTTTTATTTCGTATATTAGGAGGGTTCAGCCCCGTAGTCAATACCTCGCTCTTTAGGCTAAAGTTCGATTTTTTTTTCAAATTCTTTAAGAATGACTCCTTAATCACAAAGACCGTTAATTAGAATAAATAGCTCTTATGAAAGTACTAAAAAAACTTTAGCGTAGAGAGCAAGGTATTGACTAGGGGCGAGCCCAATCATATACGTAATAGTTTCTGTTCGTTTTAAGTTTTGATGTTGAAAAATTTTCAGCTGGAAAGTTTTTCAGTTGAAAACTTGTCTTTTTTTCAATTTACTTTCTAATCATTTTTTTTAAATAATGCTGGGAAATCCGGCGCAACCTTCATAGCAATGTCCCTTCTCCCATGAAAACTTCCACCATGGAAAATACCTCCCCCGTAACCCCCGATCCAACCCCCAACCCCCACTACCAGAAAAGTCCCCCCTGAAAACGTCTGTATACTTCCCAATAACCAATACTATATGTAAACATTGGGCAAAGTTCCTAGCTTGCATTCCTTCCCCCGGGGACTGTGGGAGATTAAGTCATCCTCAAAGACATGCTTATTATATCTTTGACCATGCTGAACAAAGTGGCTATCTCAAAATTTTTATCTGGTGACTTTGGGGAAAAAAGCGTGGGAGGGGACGTAGTTGCCCTCCATTTTTTGTCAGTTAAAGGGACACTAGAAATTTTAATTTCCGTTCGAATGAGTCCTCCTGCGATATTTTAGGACCACTGGGTCGATACGATAACCCCTGAAAACAAAAACAAATAAACACGCATCTATGATCTTTCTTCTGGTAAGAAATACAAAATTCCACATTTTTGCAGATAGGAGCTTGAAATCTCTACAGTAGGGTTCTCTGTTACGTTAAATCTGATGGTGTGATTTTCATAAGAGTTCTATGACTTTTGGAGGGTGTTTTCCCCTTTTTTCGAAAATAAGGCGAATTTTCTCAGGCACGTAACTTTTGATGGGTAAGACTGAAACTTGTGTATTTGAAATCAGCATAAAAATCTAATTGCTTTGATGTATCTATTTGTTTCAAAATTCCTTTTTTTTAGAGTTTCGGTTACTATAGAGCCGGGTCGCTCTTTACTTACAGTTTGTTACCACGAACTGTTTGAAAATCATGAGCCCATTGAAATTGGTGTTCAAGATGTTTTAAGCAAACACAACAAAATCTATTAAGTTCTCAACTTTCAAGATAGCTCGGGTAGTTGCAATTTAAAAAGCTTTCTCTTTGTAATTTGTCTAATATATATCTAGTATATGTAAATAAAATTAGAATAGATAGGAGCAGAATAAATAGGACCCGACTGTGGTTCAAGGTTAAAAATATAAGCTCTATAAGCTGGAGCTATTTTTTCTTATACTCAAATAAAAAGCTAAGACTTGCTCGGAATTACCTTAGAGCATCAATATTTACTGACAGATTTTGAGATCTGATTTTCAGTCTTGGAATTTAAAAAAAAAAAAATTGAGGTTCCACAACAAATCTGTATGTGCCGAGGTACTGGATGGTGCGAGTAGGGCTACGATAAATTGACATAGCTCAATAAAATTCAGATAAGCATTGCACTTGGATTGATTCTTTGTCTGTAAAATGAACCTTTGCCGCCTTTTAAGTATCTAAATATTCTCAAGGCCGGAACCAGGGGGGGGGTCTAGAAGATTTCACCCCTCCCCCCCCCCATATGTTTGTCCAAATCGTACAAAACATAACAAAAATGAATATAAATATATTTTTGATGCTTTTTTACGGTTTTTTGTACCCCCCCCCTCCCACCCCCGAAAAAAATCCTGGATGCGGACCTGCTTATTCTCTTAAAATTTCCCTGGATATTATTTGGTTTCTTTAAATCATGCTTAGATTTCCTACTCCTAAGGATTAATTTTTGATTCCATCTATTTATTTCGTATTAAGAGTCGCAGTAGTAATTTAATTAAGAAGAGAACAATGGAGCACGGACTTTCAGAGAAAGAAGAAAAGAGACAATTACTGAACACCAAACAAATGAGATGTCAGAAACAAAAAGACTTTTGTCAAAGATTTTGGCTCTTCATACAAATCAATAATGCTAGCAATAGATTCGTTGGACCATTATAAGGGTTTTGGGGTGTTTTAGCCTCAACTATACTTCTTACAAATATAAAAGGGCTAAGAACATCATCCCACCTTCTTCCTCTTTTAAGTTTTTGAGAGTCATTAGTCCAATAAGACTTATTCTTTTTTCATCGACAGATCGGGTGGTTATGGGTGAAACCTAAGCCTTGACAAAAAATCGATGGCTTCCTTGAAAATTTTTGGTATGCTCCTGTGCAAAAATTAGATTGGATGTCAATTTCTTTCAAAAGAAGCTTGAATTTACGAGTAATAATTTCATTCCGAAGCTTTCTTCAACGATTTTGAACGATGGGACAATCAAGTAAAATTAAGCTGCAAACTTATCCTGAAAATCATTTCATTTTTTAAGTTACAAAATTAAAGAAAAGTTTCCTTAAATCTGTTTATGCATCGGTT
This sequence comes from Artemia sp. Qi Xiang Cuo, assembly GCF_049724085.1. Lineage (NCBI taxonomy): Eukaryota > Metazoa > Arthropoda > Branchiopoda > Anostraca > Artemiidae > Artemia > Artemia sp. Qi Xiang Cuo. Next base: position 34,752,692 of record NC_142796.1, read on the forward strand.
TCAACTATTCCCTTTATTCGTGTGACAACATTGAAAAGTGAATACAAGATTTTGCAACGTTGCAAATGATTCGATCAATTTATTACCGGGATAAAAACAGGAGATTAAAAAAAACAAAGCGATTGTAGGTATAGATTGAACCAATACAATAAAAGTATTCATCCACTCGATTCAACCATTTGTCTTTATGGCACTTGCATAAGACCTTACACACGACCTTCTGATGGTTATAGCCCCCTGTTTCACGCTGGACTTACAAAAACCGTCTTCACCGCACAGTTCCAATAAGAGATTGCATCTTGCAATAAGAGAGTTCAACCTGCCGTACTTCTATGACCTGTACAATTGTTTGCATTAACAAATTTAAGAGCTGGATGATTCCAAACCAGAGACTAATATTACAATAAGTTCATCATTAAAACACAAAGATCCTACCCCGTAACCCCCTCCTTCAACCCTCCAGCCTGAGAAAATTTGGCTGATTTTCGAACAAAGGGGGAAAGACCCACTAAAAGTTACAGAACCTTAATGAAAATCACATCATCATATTCAGCATATCAGAGAACCCTACTGCAGAGGTTTCAAGCTCCTATCTACAAAAATGTGGAATTTTGCATTTTTTGCCAGACGAAAGATCACGGATGCGTGTTTATTTGTTGGTTTGTTTTGTTTGTTTTTTCCCAGGGGTGATCGTATCGCCCCAGTGGTCCCATAATATCGTGGGAGGGCTCATTGGAACGGAAATTAAAAGTTCTAGTGCCTTTTTTAAGTGATAAAAAAAATGGAGAGCAACTAGGCCCCTTCCCACGCTTTTTTCCCCAAAGTCACCAGATCAAAATTTTGAGATAGCCATTTTGTTCAGCATGGTCGAAAATATGATAACTATGTCTTTTAGAATGACTTAATCTTCGAAAGTCCCCAGGGGGAGGGCTGAAAGTTATGAACTTTACCCAATGCTAACATATAGTATTGGTTATTGGGAAGTATACAGACTTTTTCAGGGGGGATTTTTTCTGGTAGTGGGGGGGGGGGTCAGGGGTTATGTGGGAGGATCTTTTCATGAAGAAAGTTTTCTTGGGGGAAGGGACATTGCTATGAAGGGGGCGCCGGATTTCCCAGCATATTTAAAAAAGATCAGAAATTATAAAAAAAACAAGTTTTTCAACTGAAAGTAAGGAGCAACATCGAAATTTAAAACGACAGAAATCATTACGTATATGATTGGGTTCACCCCCTAGTCAATACTTCGCTCTTTAGGCCAAATATTTTTTAGTACTTTCATAAGAGCTATTAATTCTAATTAACGGAATTTGTGATTAAGGGGTCATTTTTAAAGAATTGGAACAAAATTCGAACTTAAGCTTAAAGAGCAAGGTATTGACTAGGGGGCGAACCCTCTAATATACGTATTAAAAATATATATGAATATAGAAGTTCGTTGCGTAAGTTAATTCGTAAGTTACGTATATTTATTACTAATAAAAACGTTCGTAAATAAAATTAAACAAGTTTCGAGAAAGCCATTTAACTAAATAAAAGTGAAATGAATATTCAAATTTTGTCTTAAATATTCATGTACGGTGAGCCAAAATCAAAACGTGAATTAATTAAAAAACGTTCAAAAATTAAATAAAAAAAACAAGATTTTTTATTCCGTATATGAAAGGGGCTTTCCCCTCCTCAACGCCTCGCTCTTTACGCTAAAGTTTGACTTTCTCACAACTCTATTTTTTTAAACAATAAAAACATTAGCGTAAAGAGCGAGGCGTTGAGGAGGGGACAGCCCCTTTCATATACGGAATAATTTCTGTTCGTTTTAGTTTTAATGTTGCTCCTTAATTTCAGTTAAAAAGAACTTGTTTTTTTTATTTAATCGCTCAGAGCGCCAACTTCTTCTTTCCTGAGTCGCCAGTGTATCCAATGTATCATCATTGAAAGATACTGACAGAAGAAAAATGTGCGATTATAACTATGCTCAGTATATACTCTACCTGCCTAAGCGCGATCAGAATTTGTGACTCGAAAGGATAATCTGCCTATTCCCACTTTTGTGATATTCTCGCCTTCTGAAATCCCAACAATCGGGGAGGCAGTCTCAGCTACTTTAGTCTCGAAAGTTAATGAACTCTCTCGAAATTGACGGCTTTTTAGAGAATGTGATGCATTCGGGTCCTGTTTGGCCAGCTCAAATTGATACCAACGTAACAACTAACCCTTTCCACGTTTGCCATTGTACTAAGGAACTGTATTGCAAACCTGACCTAGCGCTCATAAGAAATTTCTCAATAAACTTTGCCCTGAGGCCTCAGGTGAAATAACTGAACTTAACAAATCTGCTTCGGAATCTAAACTTGTTGTTATGTCAAAGCGTGCAGCGAACAAAATTGCCGAGAAAGCTAAGAACAGTACCTCAGGTATCTCGGTGAGTGTGAAATCCTTACTGTTTATAGGGGTCCTGAAAGGCGCACCGATCGAATACGATGACACTTAAGTCAAATCTCTTGTACCAAACTGCGTGAAGGTTTCACAGTGCGGAGAGTCCCAAGTGTTCAAGGTGGTTTGCTTTCGAGCTGTGAGGTATTTTGCTTGCAAGAACATTTTTCGGCGAGTCGTAGTTTAGGCCTCCTGAAAATTGACAATAATTTTGCTAGCTACTCGGGGCCCACTAAACGATGGGCTTCCAGTGGTCGCCCATCGGGTGGTATTGCAATGCTTGTTAGGACCTCGTTCCGGTCGAGTATTTTTGATTCATGTGATTTTTTTCTTGCTGTCTGTGTAGAAGAGTATGCTATTGCAAACGTATATCTCCCGACAGAGCTCAGAAAATCTGACAAGTCAAAAATTTGTTCAGTTTTCTTCCGGTTCTCAAAATATCTTTTATGTTTTCTCCCCTTGGACCCGCAACTCTTATCTAGTTAGAAAATTCAGTATCGCTGACCCCATTATAACAGTAGAAAAGCAAATTTGTGCTTATAATTCCCATTTGACGGAGTTGAACCATCCTTGGTCGTCGGTACTGGCTCAGTGCTTAAGATTTATTTGTTGGGTTTTTTAAGTGTTTGTTTTCGCGCTTAGTGTGTATTTCTTCTTTTTTTTTGTTTATTGCTCCGTCTTTTCCTTTTTTTGTATGACGGATTTGTCAATAAATAACAATAATAATAATAACAAACTTGACTAGATTTACAAAGTAGATTCGCTTCTTTCTAGATCTGAAAATTTTTTACTAGGGGTGGCAGCCGTGAATGCAGCATAAAATATATGTGAGGTCTTATTCTCAAATTTGAAATGGAAATAAGCAATACTCCTTGCCCTTGAGTATGTACGCATCATATCACTGCTTCAAGGCTTCAAATATTTCTATAAAATAGGCATGGTTTCTCAAAATATTCGTCTAAAAACGTGTAGAGCCAAGGGGACATAGAGGGGCTCAAAAGGCACAAAAAAACTGGCTGGGTGTACTTAGCTCAATATTGTCACTATCGTCTTCGTAAAATATGTATGATGGATTCTAATTTTTACCAAGAAAAATATTTAATAATATCCTTTAATAGCTCACCATCTACGTTTGATTATAATGGAGCAAAGAAAACAAACAAAAAACTTGCACAGAAATATGAACAGTCACTTGAATAAAAGCTGGAGAAAAATATCTTCTTATTAGATTTACTTTATCCATTGGTTAAGTTTATGGGATTTCTGGACTATTGTTTGGCAGACCTATGAGGCTAAGCCTTTGCCGCCTGATTTAAATGTTTACATATGTCAAATACATTATTTTCATCCTTCGATTGTTTCACACATCGGCTCTGAATATTCACCTCCTTATACGAAAACTCTTATCACTGATAATAGTACCATGACAAAAAAAAACTCTCAGCTTTTCCGATAATCAGATCAATTTTCGCACGATCAAGCATGGATCTGGTGTCAAAGTTCAGCAACGGATTTAAAATAATCTTCCTATTTTTATTTGTCATTGCACAATCCAAATATCATAGCCGGGACAGTCCAGTATTCCAATCAAAATATATATCTATTCAAGGTGAGTTATTTTCAAGTTCAAGTCCGAATATGAAATTATTTCAATAAAAAAGCATAGGGAATCCTATTTGTCTTATTGTATTAGCAGTCTTACTGTATGAATGGGATTATATCCAAAAAGAGGTGTTTGCAGTATGAACTCTCAATCAAGACTGACATATATATTAAAATAAACTCAGCCACAGTTGTGTTCTAAATGTACAATTTCCTGCCGCAAAATATCAATTTCTGTGCAAATAGCTCCATAAAGCGAGTAAATACAAATTCTAAAATCTCCAATCAATTTATCATAACCAAACCATCAGGGCCAGATAAAAGACGATTGGAGCGATTGGGTCCAATCGGGCCTCGCGTTTGAAAGGGCCCCACGCTGCCATCAAAATAAACACATTTTTTAAAAATTATTAAATATACTTGATAATTCCTGTAAGTGTTCCTCTTGGGGAGAGATTATTTTTTTCAAGCTAAAATTAATAAAAAAAAAAAAAACTGTCTGATATCAACAATGATTCAGGAATAGATTAAATAGCTCAGCTATTATGCCGATTGAAAGTGAAGACGCAAGGAAATTAGATTTTCAGACAATTTCAGAAGAATTTACAAAACAAAAACTTAACAATATTTAAAGTCATGTATTCATATTTGTTGATGTAGATTTGTATTCAACGAATTTTTTTTTATTCTGTAAATGATAAATAATTGTAATTTATTTGTTTATTCCTGCAGGCATGTATATGTAAATTTTTTCTCGGAAACAGCTTCACATTTTTGGGGAAAATTGGTATTTTGGGGTTTTCTAGCATAAGAAAACGATCTAGACATTTCGGAGCCAGATGTTAGGACCCTTCATTTTGGAAAATAATTCATATGAGTAACGTCATTTATGAGCATATTTCAAAAGGATAAAAACGTCGTCTCCGCCTCAGGCGTGGTTCTATCGTTTTTAAGTACCTTCGACGCATGTAAAAACACACAACAAACGTAACTGAGTATAAAATACTATTTGTAATGAGTTGTGTATTCAGCAGTTTCATAATGCCAAGGGGACGGAAACGCAAATTAACAATTGCTCAAAAGAACAAACCCGACCATCAAATGAGACAAGCTCAAGAGGACGACCTGGGAAATGTAAATTCACAATGGGTCAAAACGAACCACCTAGACCATCAAATGTGATAAGATCAATCCAAGCAGCTAAGGCAAATGGCATTGAAAAAATATTTATAGTAACAATAAACGAAAATGCAGAAAAAAAAATATGCGGTTACAATACTTGCGAAAACGACAATAACAATAAGTCAAAAACGAATGTGAATAACAAAGAAATATGTGGTTAAGAGATAAGCGGCAGCGAAAGTTAAAACGAGTCAAAAATAAAATAGAGGAACAAAAAAAGATGTTGTTACTGAAAAAAGGCCTGAAGTAGCCATAAACAAAATCCAGAAACAAAGAAATATGCAGTTATATGATAAGCTGAAGCGACAATTATAATGATGTAAAAACGAAAGTGAAGAACAAAAAAAAAAGAAAAAATGCGGTCACTAGGCATGCAATAATGAGGATCAGAACGAATCGTAAAAGAAAGTAAAAATAAAGCAATAATGTTGTTAGAAGATAAAAGACAGCGAGAATTTCAAGCGACAGAGAGAATCAGAGAGACAGTCTAAAATGAAAGTAAGTAAGCGTAAGTAAGTATGACGGCCCTTCGGTCAGGAAATGCAATGATGGGGGGGGGAGGAGAAACCATCCTGCGTTTTCGCACACCCTTCCTTCTTAGTTTCCCCAAATGTCTCCAAGTACCCATTTAGATAGATTAGATAGATACATAGATTTATTTTCCAAATATCAGTAAAATAATTATATAACAATCTAAAAATCCCCACAAAGGCTCCATGGCCTGTAGGAGGGGGATTATGAAAAGATCAAATAAACATTAAACATTTAAACGCTTAACATTTAAACAATATAAACAAAACATTAACATTTGAACATATAAACATAAGCATTTGAACTTTTAACGTGTAAAGCATTTGCTTCATAAAACGGAGAAAAAAAAACCCAAGGAGAGTTCACTAAATAAGCTTTATCAAACTACAATGAATCACAACATCTAAAAAAAAAAAGCTGGGTCAACTCTGGCTGAGCTTACAGAGTCATGACACTGACTCCCGTCACTAACCAAATAACCAGCCACTCTAGGAACCAAACCCGTACCACTATATATATATACAATGACGTTGTCACATTTATTTGAAAAAATTGAAGATTTTTATGCATGGAAAAGCTTACATTAAATTGCTTAAAGAGCAAAAAACTGGGAAGTACAGAAATATTTGTATATATTTTGACAAGAGATAAAATAGTCAGTGATCCAGGGACCGTTATCTTTCAAGGGGTGGCTCACATTCACCGCAGTTGGTTTGAGGGTGGATTCTAGGGTACTGGAGGGTGCTGATAACGAATATTGGGGTGCACAAGTTCGCACGCGTGTAGAACATGGTCATTTTAGCCTATAAAATAAAATTTGGCCTATAATGACGTCATACTGCTCTTTATTTTTTTTTTACACGGTAAATATACTAAAAACTTTATAGACTTGACATATTCTGAATCCTAAGAACAAGTACTTTTATCTGGTATTTTCATTTTTTCTCCAAAACCTTTATTTTCTTTTTGTTAATCCCTATTTAATTTTGAAGACAAGGTTTTTTAATATACATTTTCTTAGTTTTTTCGGTTTTTCTGAAATATTTGCCTTCATAAGCATATTTTTATGCTTTATTCGAATCATGCTTGTCATTACGAGTCAAACTGCGTGCCTCTATTCCAAAAAATCTTAAATTTTGAGTACGCATTTATTTTTTCTAAATAACGTCATAGCTTTCAGAAATTAGCCAACAATGAACAAGTTTTTTTATTTTTTTTTACCTGTTAAAAAAAATAAAACTAATCAAACTGCGCGTCATTCAAACCGTCAGAATGTCCTTTACTCGTTGTTAATAAATCAAAGTCGAGACTTGATTCTGCAAGAATATATAAGCGCTGGAACAAGAAAATTCCTCCCCCTCCCCCCCCCCCAAAAAAAAGAAATTTTTCTGAATAGGAGCGTTTTACTCGAAATATTTGCAACACAACCTATAATTTTTATCTCACCAAACGATAGATCGCTCTTTTCTGAATCAAATCATTTATTTACATTCTATACAACTAATATTTTTCATCAGAAAAAAAAAACAGCAGATATCTCGTTCTGCGATCGCTTGCGCGAATTTGGTATATTTTTTTATGCTTTATTTGAATTCTGCTCGTCATTAAGAGTCAAATCATGTGCCTCTTTTCCAAAAAATCATAATTCTTAAGCAACTATTTATTTTTTTTTTTCTGCAGTAGTAGATACCATCTGGCTTACGTAGGTTCATATACGAGCCTCAAGGTGGCGAAGCCGTGGGAACGTGTGGTGCAGAGGTGACTAAGGTTGATTTAAGGTACTATTTTCTTTAATTCCCAGCATAGCAGGGGCCAATGATCCAATCGGTTATATTGGGTCAACAGGCACTGATGTAGTAGACGGTAACTGTCATGATCAGCTGAAAGTAAGGTTTAGACGACTGCATTAGCAGTTTAAATCAAAATAACAAAGATCAAATATTTAAAACTGAACATGAACGGTGGCTCAAATCTCTTTTCCTTCTTCGTCCTCGGACTCGGTCTGATTCACACTGCAAAGTAGGCATTTTTGGGGGGTCAGCTCCACACTTGCATGCGCTGTCACAAAAACCTATTTTGGAGCATTTGCAGGACGAGACGCACCTCGTCTTGTCAGAGTTGCAAAAAAAAGCGATGCTAGCCCTTGCGGCATCGCAGAAAGTAGGTCTGGCTTCTCCAGCCCATATCGGTAGCCTAAGGTAAATCAATACGGGGCTTGTGGCTTTGAATTCAAATCAGTGACTGGAACATGCACCTTTTCAAATAAAGCAGAAACGAGATATCAGTTGGTGGTAAACACCGCAAATACTCCAATCTTGGGTACAAATGTGCTCGAAGGCCATTAAGACTTCTTTCATACACTGTAACCACAAGCTGCTTACAGACGTTGACTAAACCATCACTTTGCACAGATGACGGCTTCTCTGCAAGAGCTCGAACTTCATCACCTAAAGACCCCAATAAAGTTTCCGAAGAGTTTGCAGCTCGAAAAAAGCAGACCTTTCCAATTCTGTACAGAAAGCTTGTGCTGTCACTTCCACTCAAGCTGTGGACAAGCGGTAAGGCTTTGCAAAGTGTTACTCCTAGTTTTTGTGCTGCCGCATGAATAGGTATGCAGTAAGACGGAAACTTAACCCAGAGCTGCTTGAGGTCAAGACTAGCAAGATACTAGAAGTAGTATGCAGCTAGTAAGACGATATCAGTATCGTTTGCTTGTATTATCACAAGTGTGCTCATTCGTCTTGCGGAAACTGCTGTGTGGCATAACACCCGAGTGTCAGGTTCCTCATGGTCAGACGAGAGATCGTCATCAACGGAGTTTTCATGGGGCGTAACGGTATCTGCTCTATGTCGACTCTCGAAGCCTCCAGCGAGATGAACCATCAGACGGGTCTAAATTTTGTACTCCCAGACCTCGAAAAGAACTTTCAAGAGTAGATCTTTGACTGAGCAACTACTGAGAATCCCGTCCCAGAGTGTTGCAATTTTTTTGGAGGAAGTAAACGGGCTGGAAATATTTCCTCTCGGATTTCCTCTTCTTTCGTGACAGCCAGGTGCTTCTTTGAGGTTGAACGAGTAGTCATCACGGGTTCTATCGTCACTAAAACCGTCATACCTGTCACCAGCCAAATGGATAGACTTACAATTTTTGGGTATGTTCCTAAGAAACCCATCGTAAACTCTTATTCCAAAATCTTCTTGCGTCTCATTTTGTTCTGGTCAATAACACCTTATGACACTCATGACATCAACTATATAATCATGTCGAGGAGAGTCTTCAAAAAGCGTATGTGGAATCATTTTTGGCCATGACTGCAAACCAGACTCATGCAAAATGTAGTTCAAGGCTGTTGACGTTGTACCAGTACATAGGTGAGGCTACCTACGACTTGATGATAATACTATAAGTGAGGCCGGATATGGCTGTGGCTCATACTTCAGCAGCTCACAGAGGGAAGAAGTTTGTGCTGAATTTGCAAGACGCAGAGGTCGTTTAAGCTGCTCAGTTTCCCCAAAACATTTTTTTTGTGGTTGTTTCCTTTTTTGGCAACAGGGGCGAAAGTTTGCACTATGCTAACTTTTACTTTCGTGGATGTCCCTGCGAGATATGAGCTCATGGATTTGAACCCAATGTCTCGGAAGTTCAGCAGACTATTTGCTACAGCTTCTGTAGCTGTATCCCCTGCCATAAACTTGTGCAGCTCTGTTCTCGTCGTCTTGAATGGGTTTCCAAACAACTCTACCCAATCCATAACTCGATTTCTGCCTTTTATTGTCAGATTCGTAAGCGCAGTGGTATCCTAATGATGTTTCATTGCCTCGTCATCCATATTCAGGTTTGCTTTTAGCGTTCTGGTAACTGCTGCAAGAAAGGGGAGAGTAGCCAGATATCGATCCCTGACATTTTGATTCGTTGTCAGACCAACAATACGAGAAACACCTCGATAACCTTTGATGTTCAGATTCACGGTCGACTCTAAAGCCAGATCGCGTGCGATGCTGCAAAACGGCTTGGTTGTTTTTCTAACAATAAAATTGCCACTTACAAACTCTCTGTGAACTTCTGGCAATTTTTCAGGCAGGCTTAGCATTTCTTCTAGGTAGTTTAGTGCAGCTGCGGCGTATTTATGGTTTCCACATGTGAATAAAATCAGAATCCTCTCTTTTGTGGCGTTTAAGTGTGATCCCCAGTCCGCAGCTCTTTCAGCACAAAGATAGTCGTTTCCGGTACGGATAAGATCTAAACAGTTGATCCAGAGGCTATGATTCCTTAATATAGATCTGGAATTGTTGTACTTCAAGAAAATCGAAGCAATCTGTCCAACACATCTCCTATCTGTTTACATGCTTCAGAACAAGTTTCACTTTTGAAGCGTTGATTTGCATCACTCAGGATTCGAAGTTTCTCGACTGTAGAAGGCACTAAAACGAAGCAGGATGTTTCAAGCCAATTCTCAAATGCCTCCCACCAGAATGCGTTCATTCCTTCGTAGACCTGGAAGTGAGCATGGAGTTTCTGGTACATGTCCTTTCCTGAAATGACCTTATTCGCAGTACCTTTCTCTGAGAATCTCTGCCGCAACAATAACCTCTTTTAGTCCTGCTCCATCCATGAGAGATTCAACCACTTTCAAATAGTTAATGAGCTTTTGAAAACCACCCAATAAAAGAACTAGATCAGATAATTCTACGGTCTGAGACTTTAGAAGGCCATAGCTTATTTCATGAACAGCTAGATCCTGACTGATGACTGTGTACTTATTTCCAAGCTTCGCTGCTGTTTTTGACAGATGCTAATGGCAGAGGCCACGACTTTGCAGAATGTTGGTGAATAAGAAAGCAAGGGTAAGTAACCTACGGGGGTTTTGCTACACCAGAAAGGAACGATTATTGCGTTGATAAATATCCTAAATCCTTTCCTTTTATGTCGTAGTTTTATGTACTTTATGCAATAGTCAGTGATCCAAGGCCTCGCTATCGTTCAAAAAAAGGGAGGGGGTGGCTCAAATCAGCCGCAGTTGGTTTGAGTGCGGTTTCCCGGGCAATCTAAGGTTCTTAAAACGAATATTGGAATGCGCATGCTCGCACTAATGTAGAACTTGACGATTTTAGCCTACAAAGGAGAGATTAGCCTGTAAAGGGGAAATTAGCTTTTTATGGCTAATTACTTTATGCAACTAAAACCCAATATGTAAGATGCTCGGCTTTTTTTATTGCTTTGGAAACCAAATTCGCGCATGCGATCGCAGAACGAGGCATATGTTGTTGTTTGTTTTCTCCTGGTTAAAATATTAGTTGTAAATAGATGATTTAATTCAGAAAAGAGCGATATATCGTTTGGTGAGATAAAAGCTATAGGTTGTGTTGAAAATATTTCGAGTAAAACGCCACTTTTTAGAAAGTTTTCTCTTTTGGGGGGAAATTTTCTTGTTCAAACGCTTACATATTCTTGCAGATTCAAGTCTCTACTTTGTTTTTAATAACAACGAGGCACAAAGAAAGACACAAAAACACATGGTCAGAGAGAAAAAAGACAGAAAAAAGAAAAAAATCAGAAAAATCAAACATAGACACACAAACAGTTGGAACGAAAAGACAAACAGACAGACACACAAAAATACATATAGACATATAGACAGACCTACAAAAGAACACACAAAAATACACAGTTAGACAGAAAAGAAGACACATAGAAACACAAGCAGACATACAAAAAGACACTCTGACAGACAGGAAAAAGACACATTGACAGACATACAGATGGCCACAGAGACATATAGACACAAGGACAGACAGACAAAAAGACACAAAGACATATAGACAGATACACAAACACACGTACAGACAAAAAAGAGACACATAGACACACAGACAGACCTACAAAAAGACATACACAGACAGACGGACAAGAAGACACATAGTATGTGTTTCTTTTCTTATGCGTTTCTGTGTGTATGTGTCTTTTTTGTACATCAGTCTGTATGTATTTTTTACTCCCTCTGTCTGTCTGTGTCTATTATGTTTAAGAGGTAATTACTTGGCAAAAAAAAAAAAAAAAAAAAAAAAAAAAAAAAAACTGTCGTCCTAATCCAGCAATTGAGACAAATGTGCATTTGAACGAGGCTTTTACCTTACCCATCTATCCAACTACCTAGGACCAACCAGTATACCCGAACCGTCAACCAAATAGAAATGTCCAAATCCATGCAAAGTCGTCATCAATAAATGTAAGTCGTTGTAAATTTACCAGCAAAAGCACGTTAAATCTAGCAAAATATTTCCAAGTAGAACCTTCCATTTAGGGCTCATCAGAAGAAATACCACCTGCCTTAACAGGTTTCGAGGCTTTACATTCTTTACCCGGCACGGTGGAGCCTCTACCGTAAGATCTATATGGTAACCCTATGTCATCTAAAACTTGTGAAATACATGCATAGTAGTCAAGCTATTAAAAATTACACACAAAAAGTGTTTCAATGTTTCCTTAATAAAATCCCAGAGGTCACTGACAGAGACCATTCTGGAACAAATGAAGACATGTCCAGATGTATCTTTTATTGGTATCTGGAACCAATAACCAATATTAATATTTAAATCTAAAAAATGGTCGGAGTGTCCCATCCCATAGCTAGGCTCAAGAATTAACTCTTGTGGATAAATAACTCTTGAATTAACTCTTAACAAGAATTAACTCTTGTGGATGTTTGAAATCTCAATAAACTCTGCACAATTTATTACTAAGAGATCGTCCAGATATCATTTATTATTTGAAAGGTTATATTTTACATTGCTTGGGCTATTTTTATTTATCATATATTCATATTCTAATTGACTTAAAAACAGGTCTGCTATGAATGGACTCGCATTCCCACCCATAGGAATACCTACAGTTTGTTTATATAAATTCCCATTAAATCTCATAAATGTATTAAATAAAACAAATTCCAATAAATTGAATACCATATCCAAGCTATAACATCTTGAATTAATAGTACTTCTAAAGAAATTCGTCCATCGGGCTTTTTTATTAAACGTAACAATTTCCAAAAATCTTATATTATACAAAAGAAAATATTTATTTATCAACTTTTTCATTTGTTCGAATACTAATTTATTGGACAATTTTTCATGCTATTTTGTAAAATCAATTGACTCAACTCTTTTATCTGAAACATTTGACAAAAAATATATAACCTGTACTAAATTATTAACGCCCAAACAGGGATTAAAGTTTGAAATTTTTTTAATTCCGGAGCAATATGCTTTAAATTTATTTCTAATTTCTCCTAAAATTAAAGATAGATCAGTAGCCGCAATTCTGGTTGGACTCCTTGCTGCCCCAGCAATAAAACGTGGTTTTGGTGGATTTTTATGAAATTTTATCGTCCAATATAAGAAAGGAAACTGTTTATCATTATCATTTATTTTAATATTGAAATTTTTCAAAACTCTTTCTTCTATATTTTCAATTAAACTATTCTCCTCCATATGGGCCTTTTCGTATGTATTTGTTGTTTGTAACTCTTTTGATAAGATATCACAATAGAGTTTCTCACAAATTATGGCAAAATTATTGCTAGCTTTATCAACTGGTACAATTATAAATTCATTCTGTATATTATCAATTGCTTGTTTAATATTGGCATTATAAAATATTGAATTTTCCACAGAATCTGTTTGATTAATTCTATACATGCTATTTCTTACACTATTCAAAATCAAATTTATCCAATTCTGAAATCTGTCTCTAGTAATTTTTTCCTTCTTGCACCAATTATCAATAAATAAGTTTAAATCATTCTTTAATCCCCTAAGAATATCTGCTGGCCTTATGCGGTAAGAAAGACGGAACTTAGCACCCATTTTCAATATATTTTGAAGATAACGATGCTTTATAATGGACAAATCCCCCGTTACAATATGCTCATAAGTTTGATCCACATACGGTTAAAATTGCTCACAATTACAAACCAGTTTCCAATTACTCTCCCGGCCCAGTTTTTTAAGTATTGAATTATAGTTAAAGATCATTTGACCAATTGTTTTTGAAAATTTATGTGTTAAAATTGGACTACCATTATACACCAAATTACATGGAAGGACATTCCTTACTCTCCGCTGGTTTAAGATTCTTGGCAAATTAATATCTTCTGTTTGTTTAGAACCAAAATTAATAGACAAATATAATCTATTATCCTTATTAACAATTTTATCAGATTTATTATATTTTGAAATAAATTTTGATTTAGCTAAAATGCAAACTATATCATAAATTAATTTATTTTTCGAGTTACATGCTGTGCTATTTTTTGCAATACAGAATACTTTTATCAAATTATTACTTGATAACTTATTTAAAGATTTTATTAAACTAGTTATTCCATTAGTATCAAATATGTTACCTAAATCGATTAAAAATGCATTTAAATCTAAATAATTCTTTTTATTATTTTTCCTATGTCCTCTTGATCGGTTTTTACGTTTAGTGGGGCAATTAAAAGAAGGATGCTCAGTTAACCCATTAATACAGTTAGCAACTACATTCGACATGTCTCCGTATTTAGCAACTCGATCATTTAGCCCAAAAGGATACGCGGTACCCATAGCATGAATCCAATAATATTCTCGTCTGCGTAATTTATTATTTTTCTCTTCGTTAGTAAAGTTTTCTAGGTCCTGATTTTCTAAAATTGTAATAGTTAGATTAGATACTGAGCAAGTACCATTATTACAATGTTGAACTAGATAATTATTAGTTTTTTCTTTAGTAATTGTAGTTTTATGTCCCGAAAATCTCTTATATATGTTTTTTAATTGTTTCCCCCACGCATTGTAATTGACAATTTTTACATTCTAGTAAGTAGATAATATTATTTGTTTTGCAATTTTCCAATCCAGTTAATAAACATTGAAACTTTTTATTATATAAAGTGTTTTTAACATAATTTCGAGGGATGAAGTGATCTTGACAAAGAAAACAAAGACCATTACACTTACTAATATTCGCCAGACCCCTTTGAAAATAATCCTTACCAATATTATTCAATATAAAATCAAAAATTAAATAAAGCCAAAACGACAAACAATAGAAAAATCCAAAACATCGCCAAAAGTCCACAAGTAATAATGTTACTCTAACTAATCATACAAAAAAAAAAAAAAAAAAAAAAAAAAAAAAAAAAAAAACACTACCCTAAACAGAACATTTGCTTATGCAACCCTTTTAAAATAAGTTATACATTCGCCAAATAATCATCAATTTCAGGTAAAACATGGACCAGGGTTAAGGTCCGTCGGGGAGGAATTTTTGATGATTCATCCACCAGCACTAGATCCAACCTGGATTCATATTTTGTTTAAGAGGTAATTACTTGGCAAAAAAAAAAAAAAAAAAAAAAAAAAAAAAAAAACTGTCGTCCCAATCCAGCAATTGAGACAAATGTGCACTTGAACGAAGCTTTTACTTACCCATAAATCCAACTACCTAGGACCAAACAGTATACCCGAACCGTCAACCAAATAGAAATGTCCAAATCCATGCAAAGTCGTCATCAATAAATGTAAGTCGTTGTAAATTTACCAGCAAAAGCACCTTAAATCTAGCAAAATATTTCCAAGTAAAACCTTCCATTTAGGGCTCATCAGAAGAAATACCACCTGCCTTAACGGGTTTCGAGGCCTTACATTCTTTACCCGGCACGGTGGAGCCTCTACCATAAGATCTATATGGTAACCCTATGTCAGGTAAAACTTGTGAAATACATGCATACTAGTCAAGCTATTCAAAATTACATACAAAAAGTGTTTCAATGTTTCATTGATAAAATCCCAGAGGTTACTGACAGAGACCATTCTGGAACCATTGAAGACATGTCCAGATGTATCTTTTATTGGTATCTGGAACCAATTACCAATTTAAAGATCCTCAAGCTTGTTTGAAAACCACTACAAACTCAAACTTCCAAAAAAGAAAAGCGCAAGAGAAATTATATTAAAATATCATTCAGTATTTCTTTATAATTTTTTGTATATTTACTTAAAAGTTCATGATACATAAAACTAAATTTTTTGAATTGCCAACTAATTTTTTTGGCAGAAAAACCTCTTAAGAGGTTTTTTCTCTCTGACGCTGCTGGTGTGTTTGTTTGTGTGTCTTTGTTTCTATGTGTCTTTTTATGTGCCTGTCTGTGTGCCTAAGTGTCTTTTTTTCCGGTATGTGTGTCTACGTGTATTTTTGTGCGTCTGTCTTGTATGTCTTTCAGTTTGTTTGTGTCTTCTTATATTCCTGTCTGCGTTACTATGTGTCACTTTTGTCTGTCTGTTAGGCTATGTTTCTTTTTTTTCGTATGCATGCTTGTCTTTTTATTCCAACTGGCTGTGTGTCTATGTCTTATTTTTCTGCCTCTGTTTCTATGTGTCTTTTGTGCGTCTGTCCGCCTGCCTATGTGTCAATTTGTCTTGTTTTTTTGCTTTTTTTGTCTCTGACCGTAGCTTTGTTTGCCTGTTTGTGTGTCTTTGCGTCTTTTTGTTTGTCTGTCCGTGTGTCTATGTTTCTTTTTGTCCATCTGTATGTTTGTCTATGTGTCTTTCTTCTGTCTATCTGTGTGTCTTTTTATATGCCTCTCTGTGCGTCTATGTGTCTTTTTTTGCGTCTGTCTGTTTGTTTTTTTCACTCCCTCTGTCTCTGTGTCTATGTGTCATGTGTCTGTCTGTGTATCTGTGTGTTTGTCTGTGTGTCCGTTTGTGTGTCTTTGTGTCTTTTGTCTGTCTGTCCGTGTGTCTATGGGTCTTTTTTCTGTTTATATGTTTATCTTTTTATATGCCTGTCTGTTGTCTATGTGGCTTTTTTGTCTATCTCTGTGTCTATGCGTCTTTTTGTACGTTTGTCTGTTTGTCTTTTTGCTCACTGTTTCTGTGTGTCTATGTGTCTTTTTGGTTTTTCTGTCCGTCTGCCTATGTGTCAATGTGTCATTTTCTGTCTGCCTTTGTTTCCTTTTGTATGTCTGTCTGTGTATCTATGCGTCTTCTTGTCCGTCTGTCTATGTATCTGTGCGTGTCTTTTTGTATGTCTGTCAGTGTGTCTGTTTGTCATTTGTGTGTCTGTCCGCCTGCCTGTGTGTCAATTTGTATTGTTTTTCTATTTTGTCTCTGACCGTGTGTTTGTGTTTCTGTCTTGGAGTCTTTTTGTCTATCTGTACGTGTGTCTATGGGTTTTTTTCAGTCAGTATGTATGTCTATGTGTGTCTGTATGTGTTTCTTTTCTTATGCGTTTCTGTGTGTATGTGTCGTTTTTGTACATCTGTCTGTATGTATTTTTACTCCCTCTGTCTGTGTGTTTCTATGTGTCTTTTTATTCTCTAACGGTGTGTTGGTTTGTCTTTGTCTCTTTTTGTTTATCTGTCCGTGTATCTATATATCTTTTTCTCTCTGACCGTGTGTTGGTGTGTCTGTCTGTGTGCCTTTTTTTCTTTGTGTCTTATTATGTGCCTGTCTGTGTGCCTATGTGTCTTTTTGTGCGTCTGTCTTGAATGTCTTTCAGTTTGTTCGTGTCTTCTTATATGCCTGTCTGTGTTTCTATGTGTCGTTTTTGTCTGTCTGTGTGGCTATGTGTCTTTTTTTTTCGTCTGCATATTTGTCTTTTTATTCCAACTGGCTGTTTGTCTATGTGTCATTTTTCTGCATCTGTTTCTATGTGTCTTTTGTGCGGCTCTCCGCCTGCCAGTGTGTCAATTTGTCTCTTTTTTTGCATTTTTTGTCTCTGACTGTAGGTTTGTGTGCCTGTTAGTGTGTCTTTGCGTCTTTTTGTTTGTCTGTCCCTGTGTCTATGTTTGGTTTTGTCCATCTGTATGTTTGTCTATGTGTCTTTCTTCTGTCTATCTTTGTGTCTTTTTATATGCCTCTTTGTGCGTCTATGTGTTTTTTTGTCTGTCTCTGTGTCTATGTGTCTTTTTTGCGTCTGTCTGTTTGTTTTTTCACTCCCTCTGTCTCTGTGTCTATGTGTTATTTGTCTATCTGTGTGTCTATGTGTCCTTTTGTTTTGTCTGTCTGTCTTCGTATTTGTTAATGTGTCTTTTTTCTGTCTGTCTGTATGTCTTTTTGTATGTCTCTCTGTGTATCGATGTGTCTTTTGCCCGTCTGTTTTTTAATATGTGTTTTTATATATGTCATTTTTGTTTGTCTGTGTGTTTGTGTGTCTGTCTATGTGTCTTTGTGTCTTTTGTCTGTCTGTCCGTGTGTCTATGGGTCTTTTTTCTGTCTATATGTTTGTCTTTTTATATGCCACTATGTTGTTTATGTGGCTGTTTTGTCTATATCTGTGTCTATGTGTCTTTTTGTGCGTCTGTCTGTTTGTCTTTTTGCTCACTCTGTCTGTGTGTCTATGTATCTTTTTGGTTCTTCTGTCCGTCTGCCTATGTGTCAATGTGTCTTTTTGTGTCTGTCTTTGTTTCCTTTTGTATGTCTGTCTGTGTATCTATCAGTCTTCTTGTCCGTCTGTCTATGTAACTGTGTGAGTCTTTTTGTATGTCTGTCTGTATGTCTATGTGTCATTTGTGTGTCTGTCCACCTGCCTATGTGTCAATTTGTCTTGTTTTTCTATTTTTGTCTCTGACCGTGTGTTTGTGTTTCTGTCTTAGAGTCTTTTTGTCTATCTGTGCGTGTGTCTATGAGTTTTTTTTCAATCAGTATGTGTGTCTACGTATCTCTGTATGTGTTTCTTTTCTTATGCGTTTCTGTTTGTATGTGTCCTTTTTATACATCTGCCTGTATGTCTTTTTTACTCCCTCTGTCTTTGTGTGTCTATGTGTCTTTTTATTCTCTGACGGTGTGTTTATGTGTCTGTTTGTTTGGCTTTGTATCTTTTTGTTTACCTGTCCGTGTATCTATATAGCTTTTTCTCTCTGACCGTGTGTTGGTGTGTTTGTCTGTGCTTCTTTGTTTCTTTGTGTTTTTTTATGTGCCTGTCTGTGTGCCTATGTGTCTTTTTTCCGGTCTCTGTGTCTATGTGTCTTTTCGTGCGTCTGTCTTGTATGTCTTTCAGTTTGTTCGTGTCTTCTTATACGCCTGTCTGCGTTTCTATGAGTCGTTTTTTGTCTGTATGTGCGGCTATGTGTCTTTTTTTTATCGTCTGCATGTTTGTCTTTTTATTCCAACTGGCTGTGTGTCTATGTGTTATTTTTCTGCCTCTGTTTCTATGTGTTTTTTTGTGCGTCTTTCCGCCTGCCTGTGTGTCAATTTGTCTCTTTTTTTGCATTTTTTGTCTCTGACCGTAGGTTAGTGTGCCTGTTAGTGTGTCTTTGCATCTTTTTGTTTGTCTGTCCCTGTGTCTATGTTTCTTTTTGTCCATCTGTATGTTTGTCTTTCTTCTGTCTATCTTTGTGTCTTTTTATATGCCTCTCTGTGCGTCTATGTGTCTTTTTTGTCTGTCTCTGTGTCTTTTTGTGCGTCTCTCTGTTCGTTTTTTCACTCCCTCTGTCTCTGTGTCTATGTGTTATTTGTCTGTCTGTTTGTCTATGTGTCCTTTTGTTTTGTCTGTCTGTCTTCGTATGTGTCAATGTGTATTTTTTCTGTCTTTCTGTATGTCTTTTTGTATGTCTGTTTGTGTATCTATTTGTCTTTTTGACCGTCTATCTTTGTGTCAATTTGTCTTGTTTTTCTATTTTTGTCTCTGACCTTGTGTTTCTCTTTCTGTCTTGGAGTCTTTTTGTCTATCTGTACGTGTGTTTATGGTTTTTTTTGCAATCAGTATGTGTGTCTACGTGTCTCTGTATGTGTTTCTTTTCTTATGAGTTTCTGTGTGTATGTGTCGTTTTTGTACATCTGTCTGTATGTCTTTTTTACTCCCTCTGTCTGTCTGTGTCTATGTGTCTTTTTATTCTCTGGCGGTGTGTTTGTGTGTCTGTTTGTGTGTCTTTGTCTCTTTTTTTTCTATCTGTCCGTGTATCTATATATCTTTTTCTCTCTGACCGTGTGTTTTGTATTTGTCTGTGTGTCTTTGTTTCTTTGTGTCTTTTTAAGTGGGTGTCTGTCGTCTGTCTGTCTGTCTTCGTATGTGTCAATGTGTCTTTTTTCTCTCTTTCTGTATGTCTTTTTGTATGTCTGTTAGTGTATCTATTTGTCTTTTTGACCGTCTATCTTTGTGTCAATTTGTCTTGTTTTTCTATTTTTGTCTCTGACCTTGTGTTTCTCTTTCTGTCTTGGAGTCTTTTTGTCTATCTGTACGTGTGTCTATGGTTTTTTTTGCAATCAGTATGTGTGTCTACGTGTCTCTGTATGTGTTTCTTTTCTTATGAGTTTCTGTGTGTATGTGTCGTTTTTGTACATCTGTCTGTATGTCTTTTTTACTCCCTCTGTCTGTCTGTGTCTATGTGTCTTTTTATTCTCTGGCGGTGTGTTTGTGTGTCTGTTTGTGTGTCTTTGTCTCTTTTTTTTCTATCTGTCCGTGTATCTATATATCTTTTTCTCTCTGACCGTGTGTTTTGTATTTGTCTGTGTGTCTTTGTTTCTTTGTGTCTTTTTAAGTGGGTGTCTGTGTGCCTATGTGTCTTTTTTCCGGTCTGTGTGTCTATGTGTCTTTTGTGCGTCTGTCTTGTATGTCTTTCAGTTTGTTCGTGTCTTCTTATATGCCTGTCTCCCTTTCTATGTGTCGTTTTTTGTCTGTCTGTGTGGCTATGTTTTTTTTTTTTCGTCTGCATGTTTGTCTTTTCATTCCAACTGGCTGTGTGTCTAT
The DNA here is from genome assembly GCF_049724085.1 of Artemia sp. Qi Xiang Cuo. Classification (NCBI taxonomy): domain Eukaryota; kingdom Metazoa; phylum Arthropoda; class Branchiopoda; order Anostraca; family Artemiidae; genus Artemia; species Artemia sp. Qi Xiang Cuo. The sequence goes on from NC_142796.1 coordinate 34,773,168, forward strand.
GTGTAATTTTTCTTCCTCTGTTTCTATGTGTCTTTGTGTGTCTGTCCACCTGCCTGTGTGTCAATTTGTCTCTTTTTTTTGCATTTTTTGTCTCTGACCGTAAGTTTGTGTGCCTGTTAGTGTGTCTTTGCGTCTTTTTGTTTGTCTGTCCCTGTGTCTATGTGTCTTTCTTCTGTCTATCTTTGTGTCTTTTTATATGCCTCTCTGTGCGTCTATGTGTCTTTTTTGTCTCTCTCTGTGTCTTTTTGTGCGTCTCTCTGTTCGTTTTTTCACTCCCTCTGTCTCTGTGTCTATGTGTCATTTGTCTGTCTGTTTGTCTATGTGTCCTTTTGTTTTGTCTGTCTGTCTTCGTATGTGTCAATGTGTCTTTTTTCTGTCTTACTGTATGTCTTTTTGTATGTCTGTTTGTGTATCTATTTGTCTTTTTGACCGTCCATCTTTGTGTCAATTTGTCTTGTTTTTCTATTTTTGTCTCTGACCTTGTGTTTCTCTTTCTGTCTTGGAGTCTTTTTGTCTATCTGTACGTGTGTCTATGGTTTTTTTTGCAATCAGTATGTGTGTCTTCGTGTCTCTGTATGTGTTTCTTTTCTTAGGAGTTTCTGTGTGTATGTGTCGTTTTTGTACATCTGTCTGTATGTGTTTTTTACTCCCTCTGTCTGTCTGTGTCTATGTGTCTTTTTATTCTCTGACGGTGTGTTTGTGTGTCTTTGTCTCTTTTTTTTCTATCTGTCCGTGTATCTATATATCTTTTTCTCTCTGACCGTGTGTTTTGTATTTGTCTGTGTGTCTTTGTTTCTTTGTGTCTTTTTAAGTGGGTGTCTGTGTGCCTATGTGTCTTTTTTCCGGTCTGTGTGTCTATGTGTCTTTTTGTGCGTCTGTCTTGTATGTCTTTCAGTTTGTTCGTGTCTTCTTATATGCCTGTCTCCGTTTCTATGTGTCGTTTTTTGTCTGTCTGCGTGGCTATGTGTCTTTTTTTTCGTCTGCATGTTTGTCTTTTCATTCCAACTGGCTGTGTGTCTATGTGTAATTTTTCTTCCTCTGTTTCTATGTGTCTTTGTGCGTCTGTCCACCTGCCTGTGTGTCGATTTGTCTCTTTTTTTTGCATTTATTGTCTCTGACCGTAAGTTTGTGTGCCTGTTAGTGTGTCTTTGCGTCTTTTTGTTTGTCTGTCCCTGTGTCTATGTGTCTTTCTTCTGTCTATCTTTGTGTCTTTTTATATGCCTCTCTGTGCGTCTATGTGTCTTTTTTGTCTCTCTCTGTGTCTTTTTGTGCGTCTCTCTGTTTGTTTTTTCACTCCCTCTGTCTCTGTGTCTATGTGTCATTTGTCTGTCTGTTTGTCTATGTGTCCTTTTGTTTTGTCTGTCTGTCTTCGTATGTGTCAATGTGTCTTTTTTCTGTCTTACTGTATGTCTTTTTGTATGTCTGTTTCTGTATCTATTTGTCTTTTTGACCGTCTATCTTTGTGTCAATTTGTCTTATTTTTCTATTTTTGTCTCTGACCTTGTGTTTCTCTTTCTGTCTTGGAGTCTTTTTGTCTATCTGTACGTGTGTCTATGGTTTTTTTTGCAATCAGTATGTGTGTCTTCGTGTCTCTGTATGTGTTTCTTTTCTTATGAGTTTCTGTGTGTATGTGTCGTTTTTGTACATCTGTCTGTATGTCTTTTTTACTACCTCTGTCTGTCTGTGTCTATGTGTCTTTTTATTCTCTGACGGTGTGTTTGTGTGTCTGTTTGTGTGTCTTTGTCTCTTTTTTTTCTATCTGTTCGTGTATCTATATATCTTTTTCTCTCTGACCGTGTGTTTTGTATTTGTCTGTGTGTCTTTGTTTCTTTGTGTCTTTTTAAGTGGGTGTCTGTGTGCCTATGTGTCTTTTTTCCGGTCTGTGTGTCTATGTGTCTTTTTGTGCGTCTGTCTTGTATGTCTTTCAGTTTGTTCGTGTCTTCTTATATGCCTGTCTGCGTTTCTATGTGTCGTTTTTTGTCTGTCTGTGTGGCTATGTGTCTTTTTTTTCGTCTGCATGTGTGTCTTTTCATTCCAAGTGGCTGTGTGTCTATGTGTAATTTTTCTTCCTCTGTTTCTATGTGTCTTTTGTGCGTCTGTCCGCCTGCCTGTGTGTCAATTTGTCTCTTTTTTTGCATTTTTTGTCTCTGACCGTAAGTTTGTGTGCCTGTTAGTGTGTCTTTGCGTCTTATTGTTTGTCTGTCCCTGTGTCTATGTGTCTTTCTTCTGTCTATCTTTGTGTCTTTTTATATGCCTCTCTGTGCGTCTATGTGTATATTTTGTCTGTCTCTGTGTCTATGTGTCTTTTTGTGCGTCTGTCTGTTTGTTTTTTTACTCCCTCTGTCTCTATGTCTTTGTGTCATTTGTCTGTCTCTGTGACCTTTTGTTTTCTCTGTCTGTCTTTGTATGTGTCAATGTGTCTTTTTTCTGTCTGTCTGCATGTCTTTCTGTATGTCTGTCTATTTGTCTTTTGTCCGTCTATCTTTGTGTCTCTGCGTGTCTTTTTGTATGTGTGTCTGTTTTTATATGTGTCATTTTTGTTTGTCTGTGTGTCTTTTGTCTGTCTGTCCGTGTGTCTATGGGTCTTTTTTCTGTCTGTATGTTTGTCTTTTTATACGCCTGTCTGTTGTCAATGTCGCTTTTTTGTCTATCTCTGTGTCTATGTGTCTATTTGTGCGTCTGTCTGTTTGTCGTTTTGCTCACTCTGTCTGTGTGTCTATGTGTGTTTTTGGTTTTTCTGTCCGTCTGCTTATGTGTCAATATGTCTTTTTCTGTCTGACTTTGTTTTCTTTTGTATGTCTGTCAGCGTATCTATGCGACTTTTTGTCCGTCAGTCTATGTATCCGTGCGTGTCTTTTTGTATGTCTGTATGTGTGTCTATGTGTCATTTGTGTGTCCGTTCGCCTGCCTATTTGTCAATTTGTCTTGTTTTTCTAATTTTGGTCTCTGACCGTGTGTTTGTGTTTCTGTCTTTGAGTCTTTTTGTCTATCTGTCCGTGTGTCTATGGGTCCTTTTTCAATCAGTATGTGTGTCTATGTGTCTCTGTATGTGTTTCTTTTCTTATGCGTTTCTGTGTGTATGTCTCGTTTTTGTACATATGTCTGTATGTCTTTTTTACTCCCTCCGTCTGTGTGTGTCTATGTGTCTTTTTATTCTCTGACCATGTGCTAGTGTGTCTGTCTGTGTGTTTTTGTCTCTTTTTGTCTATCTGTCCGTGTATCTATATATCTTTTTCTCTCTGACCGTGTGTTGGTGTGTTTGTCTGTGTGTCATTGTTTCTTTGTGTCTTTTTATGTGCCTGTCTGGGTGCCTATTCGTCTTTTTTTTCGGCCTGTGTGTCTATATGTCTTTTTGTGCGTCTGTCTTGTATGTCTTTCAGTTTGTTTGTGTCTTCTTATATGCCTTTGTGCGTTTCTATGTATCGTTTTTGTCTGTCTGTGTGTCTATGTGTCCTTTTTTCGTCTGCATGTTTGTCTTTTTATTCCAACTGGCGGTGTGTCTATGTGTTATTTTTCTGCCTCTGTTTCTATGTGTCTTTTGTGCGTCTGTCCGCCTACCTATCTATCAATTTGTCTTGTTTTTTGCATTTTTTGTCTCTGAACGTAGGTTTGTGTGCCTGTTTGTGTGTCTTTGCGTCTTTTTGTTTGTCTGACCGTGTGTCTGTGTTATTTTTGCCCATCTGTATGTTTGTCTATGTGTCTTTCTTCTGTCTATCTGTTTGTCTTTTTATGTGCCTCTCTGTGTGTCTATGTGTCTTTTTTGTTTGTCTCTGTGTCTATGTGTCTTTTTGTGTGTCGGTCTGTTTGTTTTTTTCACTCCCTCTGTCTCTGTGTCTACATGTCATTTGTCTATCTGTGTGTCTATGTGTATTTTTGTTTTGTATGTCTGTCGTCGTGTGTGTCAAAGTGTCTTTTCTCTGTATGTCTGTATGTCTTTTTGTATATCTGTCTGTGTATCGATGTGTCTTTTTGTCCCTCTGTTTTTTTATATGTAATTTTTGTTTGTCTGTCTTTTTGTGTGTCCGTCTATGTGTCTTTGTGTCTTTTGTCTGTCTGTCCGTGTGTCTACGGGTCTTTTTTTTGTCTATATGTTTGTCTTTTTATATGCCTCTCTGTTCTTTATATGGCTGTTTTGTCTATCTCTGTGTCTATGTGTCTTTTTGTGCGTCTGTCTGTTTGTCTTTTTGCTCACTGTGTCTGTGTGTCTATGTATCTTTTTGGTTCTTCTGTCCGTCTGTCTATGTGTCAATGTATCTTTTTATGTCTGTCTTTGTTTCCTTTTGTATGTCTGTCTGTTTTTCTATGCGTCTTTTTTTCCGTCTGTCTATGTATCTTTGTGTGTCTTTTTATATGTCTCTCTGTGTGTCTATGTGTCATTTATGTCTGTCTGTTTGTTTGTTTGTCCGTCTGAGTGTCTTTTTTTCTGTCTGTCCTTGTGTCTTTGTGTCTTTTTTCTCTCTGGCCGTGTTTTTGTGTGTCTGTCGGTGTGACTGTGTGTCTTTTTTCTCTCTGACTGTGTGTTTGTGTCTCTGTCATTGTGACTTTTTGTCTGCCTGTTTGTGCGTATATGTTTCTTTTTGTCCATCTGTCTTCGTCTTTTTGTATTTCTGTGTGTCTATGTAAAAAATTCTCTCCCTCAAAAAAAATTCTATGTTCCAATTTTTTTCTGGGGGGGGGCAAAAGTGGTCGGGGGTATAGATTGGTACCCCTGGTGGTGGATATAGGGCCCTGGGGGGAACATGGGGGCCCAATCTACTGCGCAAACCCGGTAACAGAAAACCTCGGGACTATTACATTACAAAAAGGATACCTGGCCGGCTCTAGCCATTAAAATTTTTGGTACCAATTATACATTAGAATCCATACCCATATCCTGTCACTTTAAGCTCACTTTAATTATTGGACAAGAAATTTAGCAAACAAAACTCAGATAATAACATCCAGATATGGCATTTACAACATAGTACCCTCATGGTACACCGACAATATTCGTAGACTTGTATCCAGAAAATGTTCTATAAACTTGGCAAGCAATGTTTCCAGGACTGTCGTTATCATGGACGCGAGGGATTGTTAACGCCAATTGGCTCTAGTACACGTACATCCTATTTGTATATTTGGACAGATAGAGGAGATAAGAGGGGTATAGCAACTCCAATAGTACATCGGAATAGGATCCTGTCATGAGTATCGCATAGGATACTACTCCTATGTGAGTAGTACTACAGTAGGGTATCAGAGAACCCTACTGTAGAGGTTTCAAGCTCCTATATACAAAAATGTGGAATTTTCCATTTTTTGCCAGAAGAAAGATCACGGATGCGTGTTTATTTGTTTTTTGTTGTTTTTTTTTCCCAGAGGTAATCGCATTTAGCCAGGGGTCCTAGAATATCGTAAGAGGGCTCATGGGGACGGAAATTAAAAGTTCTAGTGCCCTTTTTAAGTGACTCAAAAATTGGAGAGCAACTTGGCCCCCTCCCACGCTCATTTTTTTCCCAAAGTCACCCAATTAAAATTTTGAGATAGCCATTTTGTTCAGCATAGTCGAAAATCTAGTAAATATGTCTTTTAGTGTGACTTAATCCCCCACACTTTCCAGGGGAAGGGCTGCAAGTTCTGAACTTTGCCAATTGCTTACATATTGTATTGGTTATTGGGAAGTATATAGACATTTTCAGGAAGGATTTTTTCTGGTGGGGGGGGGGGCTGGCGGAGGGGGTTACTCGGGAGAATCTTTCGGTGGAGGATGTTTCTTTGGGGTAAGGGACATTTCTATGAAGGGGGTGCTGGATTTCCAAGCATTATTTTAAAAACGATCAGAAATTAAATTTAAAAAATCAAGTTTTTTCAACTGAAAGTAAGAAGAAACATTAGAACTTAAAACGAAAAGAAATTATTATGTAAATGAGGGGGTTCTCCCCCAAGTCAATATCTCGCTCTTTACGCTAGAGTTTTTTTAGTGCTTTCAAAAGAGCTATCTATTCTAATTAAACGGCCTTTGTGATTCATGGGTTTGTGAATTAAACAAAATTTTAACTTTTAACGTAAAGAGCGTGGTATTGACTAAGGGGAGAACCCCCTCATATACGTAATAACATATACGTAGTAAAAAAAAAACAATAAAAACAAGCGATACGGCTCAATAGTAATCGAAACTTTTAAAAACGGAATTTTGATGTCAATAAATGTATCAAAAGAACGGGTTTATAATGCTGATTCGAAATATATGAATTTTATTAAGTTTAGTGTTACTCATCAAAGGCTACGAGCCTGAGAAAATTTACCTGATTTTTTAAAGAGGGGGGAAACATCCCCTACAAGTGAAATAATTTTAATTAAAATCACACCGTCAGATTCAGCGTATCAGAAAAACCTATTACATAGATTTCAAGCTCATATCTGCAAAAATCAGCAACTTTTGTATTTTTGCCAGAAGAAAAATATACGAATATAGAAGTTCGCTACGTAAGTTAATTTGTAAATTACGTCATAACCAAATTTAGAGACATCCATTTAGGAAAAGAAAAGTAAAATTTTTATGAAAATTTTGTTTACTTATTCAATGACGGTGAGCCAAAATAAAAGTTGCATTAACTAAAAAACGATCAGAAATTAAATAAAAAAAACAAGTTTTTTAAACTGAAAGTAAGGAGCGACATTAAAACTTAAAACGAACAGAAATTATTCCCTACGTGAAAGGGACTGCCTCCTCCTCACCGCATCGCAGTTTATGCTAAAGTTTTTTATTGTTTAACAAAAATACAATTATAAGAAAATCAAACTTTAGAATAAAGAGCGTGTCGGTGAGGAGGGGACAGCCCCTGTCAGATTCGGGATAATTTATGTTAGTTTTAAGTTTTAATGTTGCTCCTTACTTTCAGTTTAAAAAACTTGTTTTTTTTTTGTATTTAATAACAATCAAGATCAGGGAAAAGAAAATATACCTGTTTAGAAAAAAACAATTTTATGTCTAAATTCTTCTTTTATGGTCTAGTTCATTTGAACACATAGAGTAATGGCGCCTAAATTAAACTTTGAAAATGAATAGTTTTAATTTTTAAGAAATCCATTTTGTTGTTTGAAGTCAAGTTTTGCAATAGCAAAATCTATTCGGCTCTTTTATGCATTTTGAAGGAATATATTAATTTAGAAAGTACGAATGGAACTTAAGTGTATATCAGCTTGATAGAATAATAAAATATAATCGCATTAATTTTGAGAGCTTTCGTTCATAAATTTATCTCTCAATGTTACAGTGATAAAAGAGAATAGGCTAATATCTGTTTCTTTTAACTTTAATATATTTTTTTAATAGTTTTTTTTACAACAATACATGGGGTACAAGTGGGACGACTTCCCAGCTCATATATCTATTAGTTTTTTTCCGTTTTAAGTTTGAGTCAAATAATAAGTTTATTTTTGGTACATTAAAAGTTTTTTATGGGTTTTATTTTATATTAAATCTGAATAGCTAAGAAGACCACACAGCCAATCCATCATATACAACAAAACACAGGTAAAACAATAGGGATTTTTTTTTCTATAATACAGTGGAATGTGAACTTTAAATGAATATTTCGTCCCTATATCATCAGCAAAACAAATGAAAAAAATAAAAAATAAACTCATATTAAAATACGATCATTCAAGCTAAAATCTTTTTAAATAAATCCTAGTATCATTACTTCAGGGAAGTTCGACCAGGAAGCTCATCCTGGTATAGGAAGTTTGATTTGGATATAGAATCGATATATTCATTTAAAGTTCGCATTCCACTGTCTTATAGAAAAAATGTTCCTATTGTTCTACATGTATTTTGTTGTTTATTAAGTCTAATATCTGTTTGTTTTTTTAACTCTTGGTTCATTGTTAATTATACTTTTTGTTAATTTTCAGCATTCAGGAATGCTGAAGACGTCAATCTTGACGTAATTCCAGAAAATCCTATCCCACTCTGTGAAGGAAGATAAGTAGCGTCAATTTATGAAAATTTAGGGGGGGGGTGAGCAAAATATACTTACTTCAATAGCTGGTGGGGTTCGGATGGCAAATTTGTTGCCTTTTCAGTTTTTCCATTTAAAATACCAAAAAAGGCATTTTTCAAAATCTAGGGGGGATAAATCCTGGGGGCTAAATCCCGCCGCCATTGACTTAACTAGTGAAGACAATGGAATCCAATCCTTAAAAACCAAATCATTGCTTAGGCATAAGTGAAAAACTAGTAAACTTCTTTTCAAATATCAAAACGGAACCAAAGGTAGGATGTGGATGGCAAAATGAATTTCAGACACCGTTTCACAAATTCCGAGGCTCTAATTGCATTCTATCGGTCACCAAAAGTGCTAATAATGCACCTAAATGAGATCCATAGACATTATTAAAGTCCTAATTCCAGCTTCCTTGTTCAATTAAATTCAAATCCTAGGCTTTTAATAGCTTATAAAGTGATCAGTTATGAGTAAAAGGCCTCAAAAATTCTCACGGCTGAGAGGATAATAATTTTACCTTTGTCCATAATTTTCCGATTTATTGTTAAAAGGTTATCGTCTTATTTTAGACACTTATTTACATAAAACCACTTTTAAATGATTGTTTTGCTTCACATAACCACCTTTTGTTTTTATTGAATTTGCTTAAATATATTTGCTAGTGGAAATGTGATAATGATACAGTAAACTATGATTCATTGTTAAAACTCTTTTGACATTGTCTTACCAAATAAAAGAGAGCAAATAATATCTACAGTGGATGGCGCATCCAAGGGCCTTTAGCCAGGAACGATGTTAGTAGGAGGGGTACAAGATAGAGTGTCTTAGAAATAATAAATTTTGCATTAGACACTTGCTCTCTTGGAATTCAACTGTTGCTTTGTTTCATTAATTTTACTATATGAGAAATCCTAAATCTTTTGTGATGATTAGTCAGATCTTTCGACTCGATGACACATAATGAATTTTATATTTGTATTTAAATATACTGAAGCTAATTTCAAAGTTACAGCAGAACCCTTTGCTTTAATTATTCTGGTATTTAGAAATAATTGCAAGTTATTCTGGTATTGCTCGGATACTAAATATCTCAGCCTATGCAAAAAATGTTGTAAAAACAACTATTCCATAGGAAAACATCCTTTGAAATTGTTTCAGATCCTCCCAAAAAAGTTTTTGTAACCAATTTGGCTTTATCTCTGGTGAAACTGCCACAAATCTAAACACTCTGGCATTCAATATAATTTAGAAAGGATAACCATTTCAGTAATTAATAACAAGACTCAGTTTTATGATGAATACTGTTTTGTCCAGCCAGTTGTTGCAGGTCCGCCATACATAATGTAAAAAATGAACTTGATTTTCAACCAAAGTTTCCTTGGAATTTAAATCGGTCCAAAAATCAAACTTTGCTATTGAAATTTCGATTTGTATTTAAAGTCCAAGAAATTATTAAGATTTATTTACTTTTCAACAGAAATAACGTAATTGTTGAAATTTATGAAATGCTATATATCTTCACCTTAATAACCGTAGCCCTTTTAGAGACACATGATTAAAGATCCCTAGCAAATTGTATTTATCAACAATGAGGAATTACATAACTTACAGTCCTTGCATCAAGGGCTGTGAGGGGATAAATCATCCCCAAAGATATAGTTATTGGACCTTCTAACCATGTTTAACAAAATGGCTATCTCAAAATTTTGATCGAATGTTTTTCTTGAAGGGGAGCAGAGCACAGGGAAATGGACGGGAGACAGAACTTGTTGTCCTTCAATCCATTTTGACACTTGATAAATGGCACAAGAACCATTTTTTTACAGTGCAATGAGTGCTTGCTAAAAATCGTTGGTCGTTCGATTTTACTGCAATTATTTCAAACTTTAATGCAAAGAGTTTTATTTTAGTATGATGTTAAATAAAAAGTACTTATGTAGAAAGCGGTAAGTATGCGATAACTGTATTGCGAACAGATAGGATAAAACCCGGTTAGTCTTACCCAGATAGTGATTGAACAAAGGTGTCTGTAGAATAATGGATGTGAAAGTGAAGATTTGGGATTTTTTGGGGTTTAGGGAGACTAAAAGGTACCTAGGTTGGGTTAGGTTACGTGGTTAATGTATGCTATGCTTTATAGCTCAAATTTGTTTCTGAACCATTATATTTTCATCCTGTTTTGTTTCATTAGCATTAACGAAACTTCACTTCTGACATGCTTACCGCTTTCTACATAAGTACCAAATAAAATATATACATTCTCTACCAAAAAAGAAAACTATATTTGGTTATTCCTTATAAAGGACCCTTTTCTGAATAACTACTTTTCCAAATACTACTAAAGAGTTAACGACAATAGTCAAAACCTTTGCTCAACCAGTAATTTGTTTCTCTTAAATACTTTCTAATTTTGAAGTAGCTTGAAATCAAAGTTGCTAGAATTTACATTTTGCAGTATGTTAATACAAAATAGACCACCAGCACCAACACGAGCTATGCAAAACTGTTTTACGATAGGGTATACTTAAAACCATTTCTCTCTAAGTTTTACGGCTTAATTTTGAAATAATCTCCATATTTTAAGCTTTTACAAGTAGGCTACTGTAAAAAGATACAACTGTACACATATTCCGTACAATTATTTTTATTCTATAAAATAATGCCCTGTGTGTAAGGGACAAATAGTCTAGAATTATTTCTACTCGTATATCTGATATGCATTTTAATACGGAATTCAAAAGTTAGACCACAACTTCGGTCCCATGACTATAGGACTGAAGGGAGGCTATAAGCTGCCTTTTTTGGAGAAATTCCAGTAATTTTACACTTAAAATTTGGATTTAGCAGCTTAATTTACCGGACATAGAAACTTCTCATTATCAAATCAGATGGTTACAAGCACGAATTTAGGAAATCAGCCAAACCATCTCAAGACTCATAATTGCTTACGAATAAGTAAATCTAAATGTGTTGGATAATTAATCGGTTTGGATATGTTCCGGTTGTACACTTAAGACTTTAGAGTTCCAAAAGACTTTAGAATAAAAAGCATATGTTGCTTTGTAAATAAATTAGAAAAATGATGCAAAATGGTAGCAGTGGAAGGCAAAAACACTTGGAAGCCAATTTTTTAAAACAAGACTCGCTGCTTTGTGGATGAATTAAATAAAAAAAACAAGTTTTTTTAACTGAAAGTAAGGAACGACGTTAAAACTTAAAACGAACAGAAATTATTCCGTATATGAAGGGGACTGTCCCCTCCTCAACGCCTTGCTCTTTACGCTAAAGTTTTTTTATTGTTTAAAAAAATAGAGTTGTGAGAAAGTCAAACTTTAGCGTAAAGAGCGAGGCGTTGAGGAGGGGGACAGCCCCTTTCATATACGGAATAATTTCTGTTCGTTTTAAGTTTCAACGTCGTTCTACTTTCAGTTAAAAAAACTTGTTTTTTTATTTAATTTTTTAAAGTTTTTAAATTAATGCAGGTTTTGATTTTGGCTCACCGTAAATGAATAATTAAAACAAAATTTGCATATTATATTTGGTTAAATGGCTTTTTCGAAACTTGTTTAATTTTATTTACGAACGTTTTTATTAGTAATAAATATACGTAACTTAGAATTAACTTACGTAACGAACTTCTATATTCATAAATTTTTAACACGTATATTAGGGGGTTCGCCCCCTAGTCAATACCCTGCTCTTTAAACTATAGTTCGAATTTTTTTTCCAGTTCTTTAAAAATGACCTCTTAATCACAATCAGTTGATCAGTTGAAAAACTTGTTCTTTTTTATTTAATTCCTGATCTTTTTCTTTAATAATGCTGGGAAATCCGGCGCCCCCTTCATAGCAATGTCCCTTCCCCCATGACCACGTCCGTCCTGGGCCGTTCCTTCCATATAGCCCCCGACCCGCGCCGTCCCCCCCCGACCAGAAAAAATCTCCTCTGAAAAAGTCTGTATACTTCCCAATAACCAATACTATATGTTAACATTGAGTAAAGTTCATAACTTTCAGCCCTCCCCCTGGGGACGTTGGGGGATCAAGTCATCCTAAAAGACATTTTTATCATATTTTTGACCATGCTGAACAAAATGGCTATCTCAAAGTTTTGATCGGGTGACTTTGGGAAAAACATGAGCGTGGGAGGGGGCATCGTTGCAATCCATTTTTTTTTGGCACCTAAAAAGACCACTAGATCTTTTAATTTCCGTTCGAATGAGTCCTCCCACGATATTCTAGGACCACTGGGTCAATATAACCACCCCTGGGAAAAAAAAAAAAAAAAAAAACAAACAAACAAACAAAAAAAAACCCAACCGGTTGATTTATTCGGGCAAAAAATTGAAAAAAATCCAATTTTTTAGATAGGCGCTTTACACTTCAACAGTAGGGTTCTTTTATACTCTGAATATGATGACGTGATTTTCATTAAGATCATATTGCGTTTAGGGGGTCTTTCCCCCTTGTTTCGAAAATCAGCCAAATTTTCTCAGGCACTTAACTTTTGATGGGTAAGATTAAACTTAATGAAACTTATATATTTGAAATCAGAATTAAAATCTGATTCTTTTGATGTATCTATTGGTATCAAAATCCCGTTTTTTAGAGTTTCGGTTACCATTGAGCCGGGTCGCTCCTTACTTACAGTTCGTTACCACGAACTGTTTGAAATGCATTTTTCTTCATTTAACAATGGGCATTTTTCTTAAAACACAAACAAGGTATTGTACTTTCTTTAAAAAACGAGTGTTTGGGTGTGGTTTGAAACATTACACACATTACCAATTTTTGAAGTACTCGATAGAATATCTACTTCAGTTAACCGTCGTCGTTAACAAGTTACTTTTATGAGGTACTGGTTAGTAATGGAATTTTCTATTCGTGTTTGTGTGTGTGTTTTTTTTTATTTCCTTTCTAGCACTAGAAAAGACACTGACAGATATCATTGCACATTGCACCACGTTTGTTTATATTAAGACTGAATATGTCGGGTTTTTCTCTTTTCCACAATTTTTGGTTTCAATATATTTAATTCGTCATAGCTATACTTTTGTTTCTTAGTCTTTTCTTCTTTCCTGCTTTATGGTAGTATCGCATTGACCGTACTTTTTTTCAACCTCCCCTTTTATTAGCTTTCTTTTCATTCCTAACCAGCATACTTGCAATTTGATAAGAGGCATGAGCAGGGTCGTATCGAAGATTTTTTTTCGGCGAGGATTTCACAAAAAGATTTTTTCGGGGAGGGGGGGTCTACAAAAAAGAGCTTTAAAAACGAATCAAAATTCTGTTTATATTCATTTTTGTTACGTTTTTACGATTCGGACAGAAATTTCGGGAGGGGGGTCAAACCCCTTAACCCCCCTTGATACGGCATTGGATATGAGGTAACTGAATGTGCAGAGGATTTTGCTGCAACAAAAATGTCTTAAAGCGTCTGTTTTTAAGGCCAGATTGACGTTTTTTAGATTTGCTCGTTTCAATCATTGCTACGGCGAATAAATCCTCATTTCAGCCCATGTTTCAAAGAAGTAGAGGATAAATCTAAATCTAAAATGAAGTATTGAAATGGATTGCTTCTTCATCGTATAGTTGCCCTAGCTGGAGATAGCATTTTCTGCTAATTTCTGCTTTGTTCCCAACTTAATCCAAATTCTTTTGTCCATCGAAATTTTTAACAGCCCTGGTGAAGACTTCATTGCGAAGATTACTACCCAACTAACTGCAAATGAGATAATTTAAACAAAGAGCCTGAATCCACTTGGCTATGGTAATTTGAAAGGTGTTATGTGACACTTTTTTGTTATACTGGTGCTTAAAATCCACCATATCAAATTAAATATGCTGGACCAACTGATATACTCATTTTCTTGCATCGTATGTGGTTTGAAAAAGATTTTGAATTTGTTTTTTTTTCGCAATATTCTATACCGTCTTTCATCAAAACTGAAAATAATTCGAACTTCGAGGCTTAGTTTGAGCTTCCAACTTACTTTTGTCTGATTTTGAAGGTAAATAAATACGTCCTTGCAAAAACTACTGTTTGTCAATAACAACCAAATAATAATTTTTTTTTAGCCTTTTATAGAACTGATAGGGCATAAAATAATGCCTTTAGCATACAAACTCATAAGACTTTCTTGCTTGAAAATTTAAGGAATAAATATCAGTACATGTGTATTAAAATGACAGTCCACGGTCATCTGTTTCTTTTTTTCTTTTTTTTTCAGTAAGTGAAAATCATGTTCTGGTCTTGAGAAGGCATGGGGGTTGTCAGCTCTACTCATTGACTCTTTAGCCAATGTCTATTTCTTCGCTGGCTATTACCATTTTATACCCGCTCCCCCTAAGAGTTGCTTGAACACATAATCTGATACTAAAACAGACAGAATTAAAAAAAAAATAGTTACAATAAAAAGAGCTTCGGTCACTGAATTTCAGTGCACTTCGGAGGGGAATAGGTGGAAGTAGATGCTTCAAAAAACTAAACCGCCGATTTGAGGAGTTTTGCATGGAGTACACATAGGATGACACATATACGAAAAACCGTACAGAAGCTCAATATTTCATGCTGAAGTTTGGAAGAGTGGTGCATTTGTATGCACCTTTAAGATATTTTTAGTCGATTGACTATCTCAGAATTTTCCCCCACTGGCATTGCGGTGTCATGTGGCCAAAATTGTTGTTTTATGGCAGAAATAGCAGAGAATGACATCTCGCTATGGTGATTTCGGCTACGTGACTTAAAAAGCACTAGAGGTATTAATTTTTATTTGAAGCTCCCTCTTGATTATCTAAAACCTTGAGTCAGTACAATCAATTCTGTTACCAGGTTAACGCATGAGTTTGGGCCCCCATGTTCCCCTCCAGGGCCCCATGTCCACCACCAGGGGTCCCAATCCCTCTAATTTTTGCTCCCCCCCCAAAAAAAAAAATTATTTTAAAATGTTTTTTGGGACAGCATTTTTTGGGGGGGTCTTTGATTTTAATTTTTTTACATAGACATACAGACAGACATACACAAAGACGCATTGATAAACACACAGATGGACAAAAAAACACATAGACACACGGACAGACGGACAAAAAGACACAAAGACAGACGGACAACACACAAACACACGGTCAGAGAGAAAGAAGACACATAGTCACATAGAGATATACAAACAGACGGTCAGACACACTTGACCAGATAGATAGATAGAGAGAGAGAGAGAGAGAGAGAGAGAGAGAGAGAGAGAGAGAGAGAGAGAGAGAGAGAGAGAGAGAGCGAGAGAGATAGAGAGAGTGAGAGAGAAAGATAGAGAGAGAGACAGACAGACAGAGACAGAGAGAGAAAGAGAGACAGGGAAGGAGAGAGAGACAGAGAGAGAGAGAGAGCGAGAGAAAGAAAGAGAGAGAGACAGAAAATCACACAAACATACAAAACAGACACAGAGATGTACAAACAGACGGTCAGACACACTTGCACAGATAGAGAGATAGAGAAAGAGAGAGAGAGAGAGAGAGAGAGAAAGAAAGAAACACACAGACACACAGGCACAGAGAGAAAAAGACAGAAACACACAGAGACATACAAGCAGACGGTCAGACACACAGGCACAGAAAGAGACAGAAACACATAAACACACAAAGACAGACACAGAGACAGGCAAACGGACGATCAAAGACACACAGGTACAGAGAGAGAGAGAGAGAGAGAGAGAGAGAGAGAGAGAGAGAGAGAGAGAGAGAGAGAGAGAGAGAGAGAGAGAGAGAGAGAGAGAGAGAGCGAGACAGAGAGAGAAAGAGAAGGAGAGAGAAAGAGAGAGAGTGAGAGAGAGAGAAAGAAACACACATAAACACACAAAAACAGACACGGAGATATACAAACAGACAGTCAGACACACAGACACAGAGAGAAAGAGAGAGAGAGAAAAAAAAACACACAAACACACAGACATACAGGCACAGAGAGGAAGTGACACAAACTCATATGCCCAAACACAGACATAGAGACTGTCAAACAGAACGTCAGACACACGTCAGAGACAGAAACACGCAAACGCACAAAGACAGGCAAACGGACGGTCACATACACAGGTACAGAGAGAAAGAGAGAGAGAGATAGAGAGAGAGAGAGGCAGAGAGAGAGAGAGACACAAAAATACAAAAACAGACAGAGATATACAAACAGACAGTCAGACACACAGGCACAGAGAGAAAGAGAGAGACAGACAAAAAAAAAACACAGACACACAGGCACAGAGAGAAACAGACAGAAACTCACACGCGTAAACACACAAACACAGACAGAGAGACAGGCAAACTGAAGGTCAGACACACAGGCACAGAGAGAGACAGAAACACACAAACACACAAAAACAGACACAGAGACAGGCAAACGGACGGTCAGATAAACAGGTACAGAGAGAAAGAGAGAGAAAGAGAAACACGCAAACAAACAAACAAAGACAGACACAAATACGGGCAAGCAGACGATAAGACACACACGCAGAGAGAGAGACAGAAACACACACAAACACACAAAGACAGACACAGAGACAGGCAAAATGACGGTCAGACACACAGGTAGAGAGAGAGAGAGAGAGAGAGAGAGAGAGAGAGAGAGAGAAACACAACCAACACAAATAAAGAGACAGACAAACAGATGATGCCAGAAATTAAACAAAAACACCTTTGAGTACAACAAATTCAGATAGTTGGTAAATTTTAAATGTTATACCTGCTCAGCGAGTATCGAAACATTTAACAAAAACGCAACTATTTTGATTGATTGGTAAGGATTCCAAAAACAGTGAAAATACAAAAAAAAATTACCGTTGGATTTTGCTAAGAAAAATAAAACCCTTTCACATTATCTTGATAAAGAAAAAATGACCAATATTTGATAATATCAAGTTAATTTTGGTAACATAAGAAAATATTTCGTTCGATTACATCTCTACTGCAGCTTTCTATTCATTAACAGTCATAGATAGAGATTTTTTTACTATCCCAAGTGCTGCCATTTATTCCACTATAGTTATATTTGGCAGCACAACTGATTTTCTGCTTAGGTTACATTATGTTAATTGCTTTTAAGCTAGGTTCGTTTGGGTTCTGTAAGTGTTCGAACCTAGCTTAAAATAAGCTCTCTCTGCTCATGTTTGTCTGACCATCTGTTTGCCTGTCTCTGTGTCTGTCTTTGTGTGTGTGTTTCTATATATCTCTCTCTCTCTCTAAGCCTGTGTGTCTTACCGGCTGTTTGACTATCTCTGTGTTTGTCTTTGTGTGTTTTTGTCTCTTTCTGTGCCAGTGTGTCTGAACATCTGTTTGTGTGTGTTTGTGTGTGTTTGTGTTTTGTTTGTGTGTGTTTCTCTCTCTCTCTCTCTCTCTCTCTCTCTCTCTCTCTCTCTCTCTCTCTCTCTCTCTCTCTCTCTCTCTCTCTCTCTTTCTCTCTCTCTTTGCCTGTGTGTCTGACCAACTCTTTGGAAGATTCTGTGTCTGTATTTGTGTGTGGGTTTCTGTCTCTCTATCAGTGTGCCTGTGTGTTTGATCATCTGTTTGTCTGTCTTTGGATCCGTGTGTTTGTGTATGTTGGTGTTTCTGTCTCTGTGTGTCTGTGTGCGTGTCTGAGGGAGATAGAGATCGAGAGAGAGAGAAAGAAAGAGAGAGAGAGAGAGAGAGAGATACAAACAGACAGTCAGAGACAGAGAGAGAGAGAGAAAGAGAGAGAGAGAAACACACAAACACACAGACACTAAGGCACAGAGAGAAAAAGACAGAAACACACATGCATACACACAGACACAGAGACAGACAAGCAGACGGTCAGACACACAGGCACAGAAAGAGACAGAAACACATAAACACACAAAGACAGACACAGAGACAGGCAAACGAACGGTCAGAGACACACAGGTACAGAGAGAGAGAGAGAGAGAGAGAGAGAGAGAGACAGAGAGAGAGAGAGAGAGAGAGAAAGAGAGAGAGAGAAGGAGAGAGAGAGAGAAAAGAGAGAGAGACAGAGAGAGAGAGAGAGAGAGAGAGACAGACAGAGAGAATAAAACACACATAAACATACAAAAACAGACACAGGGATATACAAACAGACGGTCAGACACACAGACACAGAGAGAAAGAGAGAGAGAGAGAAAACACACAGACACACAGGCACAGAGAGATAGAGACAGAAACTCATACACGTAAACACACGAACACAGACACAGAGACAGAAACTCATACGCGCAAACACACAAACACAGACACAGAGAGAGGCAAACAGAAAGTCACACACACAGGCACAGAGAGAGACAGAAACCCGCAAACTCACAAAGACAGACACAGACACAGGAAAACGGACGGTCAGATACACAGGTACAGAGAGATAGAGAGAAAGAGAGAGAGAGAGAGAGAGAGAGAGTGAGAGAGAGAGAGAGAAAAAGAGAGAAAAACACAAATAAACAAACAAAGACCAGACACAAAGACAGGCAAGCAGACGATAAGACACACATGCAGAGAGAGAGAGAGAGACAGAAACAAACACGACACACAAAGAGAGAGAGAGAGAGGGGGGGAGGGAGAGACAGAGAGATAGAGAGATAGAGAGAGAGAGAGAGAGAGGAGAGAGAGAGAAAAGAGAGAGAGAGAAAGAGAGACACAAACACAACCAACACAAATAAAGAGACAGACAAACAGATGATATCAGAAATTAAACAAAAACACTTTTGAGTACAGGAAAGTCAGCTACCTGCTCACCGAGTACCGGAACATTTAATAAAAACGCAACTATTTTGATTGATTGGTAGAGATTCCAAAAACAGTGAAAATACAAAAAAAAATTACCGTTGGATTTTGCTAAGAAAAATAAAACCCTTTCACATTATCTTGATAAAGAAAAAATGACCAATATTTGACAATCTCAAGTTAATTTCGGTAACATCAGAAAATATTTCGTTTGGTCACATCTCTACTGCAGCTTTCTATTCATTAACAGTCATAGATAGAGATATTATTTTACTACCCCAAGAGCTGCCATTTATTCCACTATAGTTATATTTGGCAGGACAACTGATTTTCTGCTTAGTTTTTCTGCGTTTGGGTTCAGTAAGTGTACGAACCTAGCTTAAAATAACCTCTCTCTGCTCATTATTGTCTGACCATCTGTTTGCCTGTCTCTGTGTCTGCCTTTGTGTGTTTGTGTGTGTTTGTATCTCTCTGTGCCAGTGTGTCTGAACATCTGTTTTGGTGTCTCCGTGTCTGTTTTTGTATTTGTGTGTGTTTCTCTTTCTCTCTCTCTCTCTCCCTCTCTCTCTCTCTCTCTCTCTCTCTCTCTCTGTTTCTCTCTCTCTCTCTCTCTTTCTCTGTGCCTGTGTGTCTGACCAGCTCTTTGGAAGTTTCTGTGTCTGTCTTTGCGTGTGGGTTTCTGTCTCTCTATCAGTGTGCCTGTGTGTTTGACCATCTGTTTGTCTGTCTCTGGCTCTGTGTGTTTGTGTATGTGGGTGTTTCTGTCTGTGTGTGTGTGTGTGTGTGTGTGTGCATGTCTGACTGTGTGTTTGCCTGTCTCTATGCCTGTCTTTGTTTGTTTGGGTCGCTCTGTCTCTCTCCTCTCTCTCTCTCTCTCTCTCTCTGTCTCTCTCTCTCTCTCTCTCTCTCTCTCTCTCTCTCTCTCTCTCTCTCTCTCTCTCTCTCTCTCTCTCTCTCTCTCTCTCTCTCTCTCTCTCTCTCTCTCTCTCTCTCTCTCTCTCTCTCTCTCTCTCTCTCTCTCTCTCTCTCTCTTTCTCTCTCTCTCTCTCTCCCTCTCTCTCTCTCTCTCTCTCTATCTCTCTCTCGATACACGATTTTACTATCTCAAAATAGTCAGAGAATTTTCCACAAGAAGAGATTTACCAGCG
Organism: Artemia sp. Qi Xiang Cuo; assembly: GCF_049724085.1. Lineage (NCBI taxonomy): Eukaryota > Metazoa > Arthropoda > Branchiopoda > Anostraca > Artemiidae > Artemia > Artemia sp. Qi Xiang Cuo. The sequence continues at coordinate 34,793,031 of NC_142796.1, forward strand.
TCTGTGATTGCTGTTAAACAGGAATGACATCAATGACGCGAATATAAAGCTCACCCGACGGAAAGAATATTTTAAGAAAAAAATAAACCCAAAGTAGTAACGAAACCAAGGGTCCTACGCTGCTTCCTGATAAAAAATAACGTGTCGGCTCACCACCCCTACTAATATTTGAGACCAAAGTAGCAACTAAATTACTGAATCGAGGCAGAGATCCGGGACCTGACGGTGTTGCTGCGGAGCAAATAAGCGTCAGCTCAAAAGATATTGTCGACTTGTGCAATAGTGTTATATCAACCACCTCACCTGGTCCGCTGGATATGTTCCATGGCATTGGCATAATGCTGCATTAGTCCCAATCCACAAAAAAAGCTCGAAGCAAGATTCTTAAAACAACCGGCCTATCACCCCGAGTATAAAGTTCAAACTTTAAGGGTGTGTTGAGGGAGATAATGAACAAAAATGGCAGTATTTGCAAACTGGGCTCTATGTTCATACTCTGTTACTATTATTACTGTTGCTACTGTTACGACTACTACTACTACATAGGCTAAGGATATTAAGGTAAAAGTTTTAGGGTATGTTTAGAGGGACCTAAATCAAAGCACACTGTATGCATGAATATTGTGAAAAGGGTGTATCAGCAATATCCTAAGACCGGCTTAGAGTATCAAGTTGAATCTTCTAGGGCATGCTAAGGGAAATTTGCAACTGACCAAAAGGGAGTATTTGTAAATTAATACTACTACTGCTACCAAATTTACTGCTACTACTAAGGCTAATGGTGTTAAGGTGAAACTTTCAGGGACTGAATGATTCAACTGGTAGTGTTTATACATTTTTTTTCCTTATTTCTGAAATGAGACATCGAAGAAAACATAATAGGATTGATCAAAACAGTTTCACTTGTTTTATATAGGATTTTTCAGCTGTCATTGGAGGACCCTTAGGGAAATTTCAACTTTCAATATTCAGCTTTTAAGTTTTGACACTTATGCAGACGAAGGCAGCCAATTCGCCAAATATAAAGGGAAACATTTTTTCTTTTATTTTTATTTGATGCATACAGCAGAAAAATCCACCAGAATATCCATCAAATCAATATGAAATGAACACTCAGATAGTGCCATCAATTAAAATGAATAGGTTAACCGATCATTTGATTCCAGACCTGTTCTTAGTTATCTTTATGTCTTTTTTGTTAATCATTTTATTACTAAACAAATAAATTATAAAAGAACACACATTAAAGAACAGAAATCAAAAGGACTTCAATTGGAAACCACATTTCCCACCCACCCCCTCACCTCCAATGCTCCCATACCTGATTTGAACTGGTTTTTGAATTATTTTTTTTTATGTTGGGTTTAGATTTGACCGTCATACATAAACACATGGTAAACACATGGTAGTAAACACATGGGTTGACTTTAATATTTTACGTGTTTAATTTTTGTTTATGCCCAAGTTATGACTTGGCTTTTTACTTTTATTGAAAAACTTGTTGTTTTATTTAATAGAACAGTTACTGACAACAAACAGTAAGTAAGGAGCGACTCGATCCAACAGCAACCAAAACTCTAAAAAACGGATTTTTTTTTTTAACAATAAGTACATCATAAGAATTAATTTTTTTTTTTTTTTTGCATATTCCAAATATATAAAATCCATTAACTTTAATGTTACCCATCAAAATCTACGAGCCTGAGAATAGTTGCGTGATTTTCAAAAAAGGCGGGAAACACCCCTAAAAAGGAAGAAATCTTAATGAAAATTGCACCTTCATATTCAGCACATCAGAGAACCCTGATGTAGAGGTTTCAAGTTCCTATCCACAAAAATATGGAGTTGTGTTTTTGCCAAAAGAAAAATCACGGATGTGTTTTTGTGGAAGAGGGCTTTTTTGGTTGTTTTTTTTAGGAGAGGGTTTTTTTGAACAGAAATTAAAAGCCCCAGTGCCTTTTTTCAGCGACCAAATAATTGGAGAGCCAATAGCACCCCTCCCCACCCTCTTTTTCACCCAAATTCATCCGATCAGTGTTTTTATATAGCCAATTTATTCAACGTAGTTTAAAGGTCCAATAAAGCCTCAAAGCTTAAAGGTTCAATATCCCTCTGGGGATGGTGAGAGCCCCCCACAGACCCTGGGGAAAGGCTTTTAGGTCATGAAATTTGCCCATTGCTTACCTATAGTATTTGTTATTGGAAAACATGAAGATTTTGGCGGAGGGATTTCTGTGGGAGGGGGGTGTTCTTCATGAGGGAAACTCTCCGTGGGTTTGAAAGTTTCCGGGGTCAACTTTAAAGGGAAATTTCACACGGGACATTTCGACAGAGTTCCAAAACGAAATTCCTTTTATATGTTTTACTTTCTCTTGCACGACTCTATCTTACATATACAAATGTTCGGGAACTGCCCGGGGAAGATTTTCAGTGGGCCCGGAGTTTTCTGAAGGGTTTTTCTGAGAGGAGGGGTCTGCGGGAGAATTTTTTCACTAGATTTCTCAGGAGAAATTTATCATCAAGGGAGGGGGGATTTCTTGGAAAAATTTTCAAATAAAAGTAGGGCAAGGAGAATTTTCCAGACAGAACTGTCCTCAGAAAATTTTCCGGTGGAATTTTCAGCCAGGATGGAATTGTCTGGAGAGGTATTTTACATGGGAGGAACTTTGTTACAGAGGCGTTTCTTGTAAAGGGGAATTTTCCATGGATGGGGGAGTCGGATTTCACGGCATTATCTGTAAAGCCCTCGGAAATTAAATTTAATAAAGCAAGCTTTTTAACTGAAAGTAAGAAGCAACATAAGAAATTAAAACGAAAAGAAATTATTCTATATATGAGGGGAGCTGCCCCCTACTCAATAACTTTATGTTTACGTTAAAGTTTGACTTTTTGTCCCAGTCTCCTAAAACACGAGGGTCGTTTAAATAGAATAAGAATCTTTTTTAAGGGTACTAAAAAATTTTAGCCTGAAGAGCGACGTATTGAGGAGGAGGCAGCTCCCATCATGTGCCAAATAATTTCTTTTCCTTTTAAGTTTAAATGTTGCTTCTTACTTTCAGTTGAAAAAGTTTACTTTTTTGTCTAATTAATAAAAGGGACGTCCTAAAGGTGACATGTTCCTCCCACTAAATACCCAAAGTATTTTTCTCCTTGGTCCCAACCTGTAAGTATCTATTGACTTTTTTCCTTGAGATTTCGACGATTCCCAACACAAACAGGCTTCCGGAGGTAAGATTGAGGCAAATTACCCTACCCCCAAGTGTCTTTGTTTACTTGGTTTGGTTGCACCCTGTCAACCATGTACTTATGATTGATCGCAGCAATAAACTGTCTATTCTGATTTGATGTGCTAAATTGAACCTGCTGTTTCTTGGAAGACAGCCGTCTGACTAGTAAGCGATCATTTTGTAAACTGTCTCATACTCATTCACGTTTAACTCCTGCTGGTCCAAATGGTTTGTCTGCAGGATATTTGACGGATGGCTTACCGAAAAGCATACAAGAAAAATTAAATGTTGATGCAATTATACTTTTAAAACTGATAATTTTTTCAAATTAGATCGTTTGCCAGCTTGGTCGAAAATAAATTAACTTCTTATAAAAACGAAAATGAACAGTATTTCATTAACAGTCCTGTTTCAAATTTGTACATATTTATGTATTATACCCTTTAAAAACCTGTTTGAGATGAAAGATCTTTTTCACTACCACCCGTTCTCGGTGGTACCCATACATGAACTTAAAATGATGGTAATGTTTCCAGGATGTTAGTTTTTGGGACTTTAACATAAAAAATCAAAGTGTGAAAAAGTGTTTAAAAGTGTGAACTTCTTGCCATCTGATGATGGAGAAAAAGGTTACTCTTGTGTCTATATATATATATATATATATATATATATATATATATATATATATATATATATATATATATATATATATATATATATATATATATATATATATATATATATATATATATACATATAACCAACAGTTTTGCAAATAAAGTTAGCACTGTCTTTAGATTATCCAGAGATCCTTTCTTGGAAAATATTAAGAGAAAAAAACCTAAGATCTTGACCAAAAATATGTTTTTTTAAGAGTGCAACCCCCTCCCCCCCCGCCTTAGAAAGCTTATTCATTTCTCGTACAGGATCTGCTTGCACTTATGACTGTCATTGTAATTATGGATAGTGTGATTTTCACCTATAGGATCACAGTTTATATAATTAGCAGTATGATCTTTCCCTATCTCACCCATTATAAAAACCCGGACCGAGGTGCGAGTGGTCCAGAGAACGTATAAACATAAGCGATATTAGATCTTTTCACAGGTAGATAAAGTATAATCACCTACGGAACAAGTACTGACAAAACCACTTGGCCGACTCACCAATAAGTGGACAATAAGTGCACAAATAAGTGGGAGGAGCTTTTTGTTCGCACCGAGAATGAAGAACCAGAAATCATCTGCGGTAAACTTACTGCTAATTATATAAACTGTGTATAGGATAAACAAACATTTGGCCATCAAATTGATCAGATTCAGCAGGCGAGAATGTCTCTTCGCAGCACGGTTGCCACCGTTAGTAGGATCTTACTAGATCTAGTAAAAAAAAAGTAATCTGGTAAATTTAGAGGATCTAGTAAATTTCCCGAAATCTAGTAAGAATTGATGATTTGTAATAAACAAAAACTTTTGTTATTTTCCATGAATTCAGGGAAAAAATTAGGGTCCATTAATTACAAAATCTGTTTTCGATTACCTTAGATATTATGGCTACTATTGCTCTCATTTTTGCGATTAAGCGCCAACCCTAGCGCTTAAAAATCTCTATTTTTCTCTCCGCTTGTTCTTGATACTCGCTTTGAAAGGGAAACTATTTAAAATCAGGACTGGTATGCCGGCTTAATTTGTTTTCAGAAAATTTTCCCAGATTCTCATAACAGCTGCTACATTTGTTAGTTAGCCTTGTCCCTTTTTAAGGAACACTTTAAAGCGAACCTTTTTAAACGAACTTTTTCCATACTTGCTCAAGTTCATTCTAACTCTCTGCAGCTTGCCCCATTCAAGTGCTGGAGCAGAGAGACAGTTCTTGATTTTGTCGGTTATCAAAACTAAAAACCGGAATAGGCTAAATGTCTCGAGTGTTTTGTCCCTGATGAAAGCGAAGCAACTTGTTCTCAATTCATCAAGTGGAGTACATGACTGGGTGATCCACAGCAATTTAACTCGGCCTATCGAGAAATGGAAACAAGTAGATCCCTTCAGTCAGAATTCGACACTAGTGAATACTTTAAATTCGGATGAGGCCGAGGACGATTAAAGCCTTTTAAGTGCGACTTTTTTTTTAATTGTGACTACATATTTTCTTCTTACTTTTCAATTTGTGTGATTTGCCTGACCTGAAGAATATTGACACACTGTTATTTTTTTACACTAATTATTGTATGTTATATAAGTTTTCTTTTTCTTGGCAGCTCTAGTCTAATTTGAGGTGCACTTTTTAATTTACATATTTTTACAACTAAACCGGTAGCCGATTACGTCATTTTCGTTTTGAAGAGACATAGATTGTATTGGTTTTTGACTCCCTTGAATACGAACAAGAGAGAATCCAGAAAAAATCATTTAAAACAAAACCCTAAATTAATTGCTTTAGAATTTGCCAGAAATCTTTGTAAGCAGCTTATCCATTATTTAAAGACCAACCCAATTAGTTTTTTAAAAGTGGCAAATTTTCTCTTAAAAATGAAAAATTGAAGGTTTAGATTTCAAACCTAAAAAGGGAAAATGGGGGACAAATTTCAAAGGCCGTCATTTTCAAACACACCCCAGATTTTAAGCACTTCATCGCCTGAATTGATTTGTGAATAAGAGTTGTAGCTGTTTTTCTTCGTTGATTGTTTTTTTAATTTTTAAATACATCTGAATTTTATAACTTGAAGAACATTGATAAATTTAAAGCCGGGCTTCACCAGCAGGATTTTCAGAATCCAAGGTTCCAGACTATTGTTTGACGTCTTGGATACACCGCATCTGGAATATGAAGCCTATCCAGTAGTACATCCAAATAATAAAAAAAGGATTTTTGAGCTTATAGGTTTCCAGAATTTTCAATCATACTATGAAAACGAAAGAAAAGAGAAAAAGAAAAAAAGAAGCAAATAGGAAAAAGGATTTTGGAAATCCTATTGATTATCCTCCTATAGGAAAAATGTATGGTTAATGATGCGCGTGCGGCGGTAGCCGGACGCGCAAAAATTTTTTTTGAGCATTTAGTAAAAACAGATACAATTTAGTAAGTTTTTCCTCTCAGATTTAGTAAATTCTTCCAGGCCATGGTGGCAACCCTGCTTCGCAGCTATATAGTTGTGCTAAATTGAACTTTGAGCATATCTTCAAAAAGAAAAAAAAATGCAACCTGCCCAATTGTTTGAAATTGTTCTTTTGGGTATAAATGTTTCCGACGGTGGATGTGTCTAGTACTAGTACTGTCTTTTTCGTTGCCTTTCTGTATTGAATACAGATTGTTCATTTGTTATGGGAACTCCAGCTGGTTTGGTGGCACTCGATGCGTAAACTACTTACCGCAGAACTAGTTAAGACAATTAATTTTTCATTACCGCTATCTTCCTTTACTACTCGTGCTTTTGTCATGATGAGAGAATTTATATAATTTAAATGTTCAAATACAGCATAACTATCAACAAATAAACAAGTTTAATAGCAAAGGTAAGGGCGCAGAAGAAATCCTTTATATTGCAATTAACCCTTATAATTACCATTCAGGAATAAATTTTAAGCCTAAGCCAAAGACTATGGGAAACTGATAAGTTTGCCAGTTTTCTAAAGCGTTATGTGACATATTTTTATAAAACATATGGTTCACATCAGACCCCTCATAACATGCAAATTATGTCATAATAAGCAAACCTACTAGAGAGGAAGTAGGCCAGGCAATTAAACTCCAAAAGTCCTGGAATATGTGACATCCCTGCTCAGCTGCTGAAAGTTCTGCCTGAGTCGGCCGCAGATCAGCTCCATGAACTTGTTACGGATGTATGGGATAACGAATACATTCCCGATGAGTGGAAGACATCGATAATTATCCCCATCTTCAAAAAAGGAGACCAAATGGAATGTAAAAACTACCGAAGCATATCCCTCATCCCGATTGCTGCAAAGATATTCGCAATTATACTTATAAATAGGTTCCAAGACACTAGAAATTCCAGAACGCGACCCAACCAAGCAGGATTTAGACCAGGCATGGGCTGCTTTAATCAGATATTTAGCTTAAGACAGGTCCTAGAACACTGCTTCAAACACCATCAGGAGACGATCCAAATCCTTTTCGATTTCATCACAGCTTTTGACTCGGTCCATCGGGACACCATATGGGTTTCAATGAGGGAGGACGGAGTCCCTGAGAAGATCATCAGGCTACTGAAGGCATACTACGATAGAACTAAGGCCCAAGATGGAGTTGATAGTGAGCTTTCGGATCTGGTCCTGATTGAGGAGGGTGTACGTCAAGGATACGTTCTGTCACCGATCTTATTCATTTCCGTCATTGATTGGATTCTCGTGGCAGTATAAACTGGATTCTCGTTAAGTATAAAGGTGTGGAAGTAAGCCCGTTTTTTTTTTGTCACGGATCTTGATTACGCTGATGATATAGATATACTTGCTGAGTCTGTTATAGATGCCGAGGCCATGATTAATAAAGTAGGAAGCAGAGCACTTATGACTGGCCTCCAAATAAGCCTACCGAAGACGAAAACGATGCGGACAGCTAGGATGGATGACACCCCTGTGACGCTAAATATTAGTCAAATCGAGGAAGTTCTGTCGTTTAAATATCTTGGCTCAATGATGAATGCAACTTGGGAATCATCAGAGGAGATCCGGAATCGCATATCCTCAGCATGGAACGTCTTTCTGCAGCTAAAGAACTCGCTTTGGAAGCGTAGAGAAATCTCTGCACACACAAAGCTCCGAGTCTACGAAGCTATGGCACTCTCAGTCCCTTTCTCTGGGTGTAAGACTTGGTCACTGAAAGCAGCGGAAGTGTCAAACTTTGACGTATTCCATCCACAAATGCCTGCGATATATACTAGGCACTCGCCTCTCACACAGAGTCTCGAACGAAGAAGGCAGGAGAAGAGGGGGGGGGGTTGCCTACTTGTCTCTGATGTTGCAAAAATGAGGCGTCTGAGGTGGTTTGGCCACACCATGCGGAGATCAGACGACGATATTGCCAAAAAATGCCTCAATTGTCTTCCACTACCAGTATGGAAGAAATAAGCAGGAGGACAAAAGAAAACATGGGTTGCGAAAGTCAAGGCTGACCTAGATCGTATTCGGGGCTTCCGAAAATTTCGACGATGCTGGGATCGTCACTGGCTTGAAATTATCGAGCCTGCCACCCTCAAGCGAAATCTCTGGAAAGCAACTTGTCGTCATCTGCTGGGCGCCACGATGAGCCTGGATGCGGCTTGAACGTGCAACAAGTACAAGTAAGCAAACTATGTTGTTTTGTTCAGTCCAGCTTCTCCTGTCTAAATTGGTTCTCAAAATCAGGCACGTACGAAGGATTTTTTCCTGGCAGGGGGCAAATAATAATAAACAATTTTTGGGGTTACTTGAATGACTAAGGCACGGAATGCTAGAAAATTTTCGAATTTCGGGCCCTGAGCCCCCCCCCCCCCCCCTGCACACCCTTACCCAGAACATTGGTATCATTCGATTTCTAATCGACTTAGTTTCTGACAAATAGCAGCAGCAACAAACACTCAAGACACTATTTATGCCTGGCAAAGCACAAAAATAGAAACCTAATCAAAAAATGTATTTGTACTTGTTTTACCTATGCTCTTTATTTTATATTTGTTCTAAATTACACCGAAGACAAGGAACTGTCCCTAAAAGAATGATAAGAGAAATGTTAATAATAGATGGTAGAACGTTTTGAGAATGTGTTGAACCATGATAAAGTTGTCAGTAAAGAAGTAGAAACTTTGGAAGTGAGGAAAAATTTATGAAGAATTAACAGAAAAAACGGTTTTAACTTAACTAAAACAGTGGAACAAAAAACAACAAAACATTAATTAATAAAAAAAAAACCTGTACATTTTGGCTCCACGTCCGGGAGCCTTTCTCCACGAAAAAAAAATTTAAAGAAGAAAAAAATAGTTTGTTAAAATAAAACCATCTAAAAACGACAAATTTAACCCACGGAAAAAAGAAAGAGGAAAAGAAACACTAAAATATTCTAAACACTTCCAGAACTGCTGTCTGTAATGCAAAAAAGGTAACGCTCCTCCTTAAAGTCAGGGGAAAAATGGGCGCGATTAAAATTTAAGAATATATTTATTTGATGAGAAAGGTCATAAAACCCCAGGTCACCACCCTTAATTAAATTTACTAAGTTAATAACATTTATACTACATATGGCAACAGGTCAAAGAAACTTAAGCATTATAAATTAAATGGATTTTTTACTTTCTAGTTTAGCTGAGGTACGTTGACTCTTGCCAGCTTTCACCTCATCCTGACTTTCGTTTGCAGGGTTGTCCTTGTTCAGGAACCTTTTTTATAACTCCCTAATTTTAGAAAATTTTACCTGTCGCCTAATCAAATTATTATAAATTGGATTGACTGTAAGTTCCCCTTCATCTCTATGAATACTTTTCCAGCATAGGTAATTTTTTTAACTTTAGTCACTTCTCTAAACTAGCAGAGTCCTATAGACGTGTCTATAATTTTTCTTTTTTCAAATAATATACCAGGGAGAGGAACGTCAAATAAATGTTCTGCTAATTCATAATATTCTGCTGATTTAAACGTTTCATATTTTCGATTGTATTTTAGTGACCAGTCTATGGCCTTTTTATGTTGATGTCATCTATTTTTTCAAGCTTTACGTGTCCTTCCTATATAAAGTTTACCCCAAGATCTAGGAAATTTGTATAGCTCACCCACCCACCCACCCCCTCCCTTTGTATGTTTTTTGGAATCTTATCTTTTTACTTTTTAGTAAAGATCATATAGTTTGTTGGGATTTAAACATTGTTTTTATATTATGTTTTAGTTCTCTTCTGAATTTCTGCCATATCTTCTTCTATTATTACCGGTTCCATTAACTTTACTTCCCTTTATTCCATTGTTTGAGAAATCATCTTTTCGGGGTATCCATTACCAATTAAGATACCTTTAATGAAAATTAGCTCCCTACCTATGTATTCTGGGGATGCTAATTTTCACACCCTATCAATGAAAGAAAAAATTACTCCCATTTTTGTTTGGATTGGATGATTTGACATGAAAGACAAATAACGGCTATTGTTGTTATTCTTTTACGGTAAATTGAAAAAGCTAATTAATTATTATTTCTATGGATCCAGATATCCATAAACGGTAGCTTATTATCGGTTTCTTTTTCAATTGTAAAGACTAGCTCCCCTCCTAAATAATTTAAATGTTTCAGAAAAATTCCAATTTCTGATTCACCATAGTTCCAAAAAACTAAGATATCATCCATATATCTTCCCCAAAATTTAGGCTTTAGAATATATGTTTCTATAGCTAAAATTTCTATATAATTTATATAAATATATGCTAACAGCAGACATAAGGATCCCCCCATTGGCAATCCCTTAATTTGATGTAAAAAAAAATGATAGTTTTTATGGTGAAAAAAATATATTTTTGTTTGAAAAATATCTTTTGCGGAATAAGTTTTTAAAATTACTGTACATCTAAGTAGCAACATAAATCTAAAGACAGTATTTACTGCAAGGTTGGTTATCAGGATGTTGTATCTGCAGAATCTCAGGAGGGGCTTTGGGATCAAGTTGAAAGTTTCAAGGCGGTTTGAGGGTGGGTTGGAAGATGAATTATGAAAAGGGTAGAGTTAAATAAAAAAGGTTAAGTACGTGGCTCCAGGGATGGAGTTGAAACTTTCAGTTAAGGTAAGAGAAGGAAAGGGGGGACAAGGAAATTAAGTTTTCGGTTGAAGCGGAGGTTAGCGACTGAAACTGTTACGTCTCCGTAGAAACTGTCATTTGCACAATAAGTCTTTAACCAACCTGAAATTTATTCATGTCTTAGCAGCGAGGATAATCAAAAGAGACTATATTTTGCAGCGTTATCGAAACGGTTTATCTGCGAGATCTCTCGCATGGCTTGAAGTTTTGAACTGAAACCTTTAATGAGTGTTAGGAGGTCAATTTGACCTCAACTTTTGACTCAGGGTTATAGGCAGAGGAGAAGAGTCTAAAGATATGGTCTCCGTATGCTTAGATTTTGTCGATCTAGGAGTCTCTTTTGAATTAGAATCTAGTGTTGGCAAAGCAGCCATGCAGACCAAAAAAAAACACACAAAAAAAAAATATGTATACTCAGGTTATAAAAATGGCATCTCTCAATTATCTCAGCAACAGGCTGGTGGATTGACTTGAAGCTTTCAGGGGTAACCTGGGGTTAAGTTGATCTTAAGGTTTGGCTTATGGGAGGGGTATAGTTTAATCAAAATAAGCTGTATATCTAGGCTATCAAAATAGCGTATCCGCAACATCTCAAGAGTGAAGCGGAAAATATTGGGTGTTCAGGGAGGTAGAAGCAAGGACTTTATATTTTGAATTCAGAAAGATTGGATGAATGACGTTTTAACTCTAACGTTTTGAATTAATCACGATGAAGTAATGAGGTTAAGGAAAAAAACAGTGTGTTAACCTAAAAAGGATTTCAAATATCGTTTTTAGGCAAAGGAATTATTATAGTGATAGTACTTCTTTGTCTCCAAAATGCTGGTTCGGTTAAAAAAGGACTGTCAGTTTTACTGCAAAGCTTGAAACTTACATTCGTAACCTCACGGTCAGAAAAAAATATAATAGAGAAAACATTAGAAAAATAATTTTTCCCGAAAAGAGGTCCAAAAACTCTTTACGATCAGCAAGGACTCGTAAGACATTTGGCCAGGTCAGTTACTTGCCTTTAGACCTTTGTGATTATTCCAAACCAAAAATCTAAAATATTTGGAACGCACAAAAACAGGACATTGGCTGTTGTTGCCTGAGAATGGGCAAAAAATTGTTGTGTCTCTGATAGGTTTATAACTAGTGAGGCATGTAGAAAGGGTGGGGTATACCTCTAAAAGCAAAATGTTTTGAAGGTTGGCTGGATCTATATGTGGCTCCCTGAGACTGGGCCAACAAATTTTATATTCTCAGATAAATAGATTAGTCTACACTTACTTGCAAGAAGAGAAAGACACGGTGACTTCAATTAAGAGATAAGCTATTACACCGGGGCACCCAGAATAGGCCCACATTTGTTTTGCCTCTGATCCGATAGTGACTTAATGGAATTGTATTCTGGGTCAAACAAATCTAAAACGAATAGAAAATTTGGAAAAAAATGCACGTTTTATCAATGTGTGGAACACCAAAACGGGACAAACATTGCTTTTCGTCGTTCGGCGTTAAACTTGTGGGGTAAGTTGACTGGACTAAGGGAACCATAACAAGAACAATAAACTCGGAAGATGGTTATATAAATTCTTAGCACGAAAACTTTAAATATTTTGGTTACATTTATCTGTTTTTAAATTTCAGGCTATATAGATAAGCTCTACTAAAATATCAAGCCCAAGATGACCTCAATTTAGACAAAAAAATTAAGGCCATAAATCTAATTTTATTCATTTCTGGCGTTCTATTTTTTATTCTGTTCATTTTTTTTAAACAACTAAAGATACCATTTTTAACTAATGACTTTTTAAGCAAAAAAGCCACAATAAAGTACAACGTAAGAAAATTCTTTTAATAAATGGTCGATTAACATACGTGAACATTCAAAGATGTCTAAAGGATGGAGGGCCAGAATAGATTCAGCCCCATAGAAGACACTAAATTAAGAAGTTTTCCAATCCGTATGACTAATAACCCCACTTCCAATTCATCCAAAACTTTATAGTACAACTCTTATTAAAACTTATTGCACAAAATTACCTTCTTTTCAGAAATTTTGACTGAATGTTCATATTTTGTCCTGGATTTCAATTACAATCCAACATTCAATTTTTAAGTAGGAAAAAGAAACAAAAATACTTAGGAAATATTTCAAGTTTGACCAATAATAAATCTTAAAATAATTAAAAGCGAACAGAAATTGATATAAAAAAAGTTGTTCCCCGAAATTACCACAAACAAGAGTAAGACTATTGCCTTTAAATCTTTTAAACGCCAGAACGTCATTTGTGTTTTACCACGAACAAAAAAATTACTTTAATAATAATAACATTGAAAGACCTAAAAGGTGTTTTGACTTACCTCGTTGTTTAACTTTGAATAGATTACAAGTCCCTTTGGAGCTTATTTTGCAAAAACGTTTTGCCCAATCAAAACAGAATCATTTCAGCCGCTTCTCCACCTTCACCCCTGCATTTGTATTTCCATGTCCCACCCTTTCTCTATCCTTTCCCCAGCAGTGCCTGAATGCTCAACTTTATCTCCTTGCCGTTCCCGACATATTTCAGATATACTATTTTAATTAGCTGGACACTCAAAGCGCCTTTCAATTATAGCTCTTTTCCTACCCCGGGTAGAATTTGATATTCAACTATCTCCCTCCCTGTATAGGCACTATAAGCTCCTATGGGACTTATAATCTGTAAACAGGTAAGTCCCAACTCCAAGGGCAGGCAAAAAGACACGTCTGTTTGTTCAATGTTATGATAGTAACAGAGAAAACATTTGAGATATATTTTGTTTTCAGTAAAGCGCAAATGACTCACTGGCCTTTAGAAACTTTATGGGATGGCAGCTCTACTTGTGATGTATTCAACACGATTTATTCATTATTCTTTTTAATTTGTGTTTGTTTCACGATTCATTTATTCATCTGTAGCAGCTTATGTTATTTTTACTTTTCATGTAATATTCATTTTGATTTGTCTTTGGTTTTGGTTTAATTTATTCATTGGTAACAGTTTCTACTGGTTTTAAGTTTGAATTACTATTTTACTTTATTTCCTCCTATCTTACGTTTTAATATGGCTCTTAACTTTTTTTTGAAAAACTTTTTTTTAAAACCATTTAATTGCTTAAAAGAAAAAAAAACTATAGGATCGAATATTTTGAAAGGCTATCCATAAATAAAGCACTTGCAGTTTTATGCACAAACGCCTACTAACTGTTATACTCAAAAATGCTTACAGTAAAGTGCTAAAAACAGTAGCGTAATGTGTGTGGAATTGAGGAGGGGGTGCAGTATCCCTGGCATAAACAGTACCTCCTGTTCATTTAAGCTTTAATGTCGTTCTTTAATTTCATTTGAAAAAGCTTGTTGCTTTCATTTAATTACTGTCTCTAAATACTCTCAGATTTCTTTTGTAAGTAGTTCCATCTATCAATTTAGAAGCTTTTGTTCAAGCGGGATGAAGGAGGAGTATTCTCCAGTTGTTAACCTTATGTAGTTCAACTCCCTGATAGGTTTACAGTTATGACCGTCACAAAGACAAAAAGTTTTTTTTATTTTTTATTAAAATGACAAAAAAAAACTAAATCTAGGGGGAAGGTATTTTGTTATACTTTTTCATTAAGATACAGACAAAATATTTGTCATCCCTCCTCCTAACTGGCATCCTTGTGGGTCTATAAAGCTATTAATAGGTGATAATTTTAGTAGAATAGGATTTGTTTTTTTAGACACTGCATTTATACTTTTTTACAACTTTATGTCAGGTTCTTCTTTATACATTAAGGGAATTACGATTATCCTTAGGGATAAATCAATCACGTAAAACTGCATGCCATATCAGTTCCATAAAATAGATAGTACTAATTTCCCCGTTGTTATCTATAGTCTCCCCCGATTACTTTTAGAATGTCACCCTAATAGCTTATCAGCAGAGTTCAAGGGGTTATCTCACATCAAAATGATCAGTTCCAGGGGATAGATTCAGTGCCAAATTGTGTCTATGTTTCCCAACATTCCCTGTGGCTAGTGTTATTAGAAACCACGTGATTTAGTGATTATAATTCCCTAGGCAATTTTTATATGCCTTTTCTTTCTTTTCGAAATATTTACACCAGACTTTTTTCTATAAATTATTTATGGCTAATTTTGGAAAGGAAGCCAGAAATAAGGTATAATCAAACAGTTCGTGGTAACGAACTGTAAGTAAGGAACGACCCGGCTCAATAGTAACCAAAACTCTAAGACCGTAATTTTGATACCAATAGATACATCAATAGATACATCAAATTTGTATGCTGATTTCAAATATATAAGTTTCATTAAATTTAATCTTACCCATCAAAAGTTACGCGCCTGAGAAAATTTGCCTTATTTTCGAAAAAAGGGGGAAACAATCCCTAAAAGTCATAGACCCTTAATGAAACTCACACCACCAGATTCAGTGTATCAGAGAACTACCATAGAAGTTTCAAGCTCCTCTCTGGAAAAATGTGGAATTTTTATTTTTTGCCAGAAAAAAGATAACGGATGCGAGTTTATTTGTTTGTTTTTTGTTTCGTTTTCTCAGGGATGATCGTATCGATCCAGTAGTCCTAGAATATCGTGAGAGGACTCATCTGAAATTTCTAGTCCCTTTTTAAGTGACCAAAAAAATTGGAGGGCAACTTGGCCCCCTCCCACGCTCGTTTTTTTCCCAAGTCCCCCAATCAAAATTTTAAGAGAGCCATTTTGTTCATCATTGTCGAAAATCTAATAAATATGTATTAGAGGATGACTTAATCCCCCACAGTTCCCGCGGGAAGGGCTGCAAGTTATGAACTTTGCCCATTGTTTACATATAGTATTGGTTAATGGGAAGTATACAGACGTTTTAGGAGGGATTTTTTTTCTGGTGGGGGGGGGGGGATTTGGGGGGAAGATCTTTCCATGGAGGATGTTTCCTTGGGGGAAGGGAAATTTTTATGAAGGGGGCGCCGAATTTCCCAGCATTATTTAAAAACCGATCAGAAATTAAATAAAAAAAACAAGTTTTTTTCAACTGAAAGTAAGGAGCAACATTAAAACTTAAAACAAACAGAAATTATTACGTATATGAAGGGGTTCTCTCCCCCCCCCTAGTCAATACCTCGCCCTTTACGCTAAAGTTTATTTTAGTACTTTCAAAAGAGCTATCTATTCTGATTAATCGCCCTTTGTGATTCAGGGGTTTGTGATTCGAACAAAATTCGAACTTTAGCGTAAAGAGCGAGGTATAAACGCCCTAATATACGTAATAAAAACACACAAGTATAGAAGTTCGTTACGTTAGTTAATTCGTAAGTTACGTCATAACAAAATTTTGAGAAAGCCATTTAGCCAAAACAATAAAATTAATATGGAAATTTCATTCTAATTGTGCATGTATGGTGAGCCAAAATCAAAACTGCTTTAATTCAAAAACGTTCAGAAATTAAATGAAAAAACAAGTTTTTTTTAACTGAAAGTACGGAGCGACATTAAAAATTAAAACGAACAGAAATTATTCCGTATATGGAAGGGGCTGTTTCCTCCTCAACGCCTCGCTCTTGACGCAAAAGTTTGACTCTGTCACACAACTTTTTTTTTTTTAAATAAAAAACTTTAGCGTAAAGAGCGAGGCGTTGAGGAGGGGACAGCCCCGTTCATATACGAAATGATTTCTGTTCGTTTTAAGTTTTAATGTTGCTCCTTACTTGCAGTTGAAAAACTTGTTTTTTATTTATTTAATACATGACGAAGCGGCTTGATCCAACTCCTTATTTCATAAACTCCTTATTGAATAAAGAAAAACCAGTTTTTTCAATTGAGATTAAGGAGCAACATTGAAACTTAAAACGAATAGAAATTACTCCCCATATGAAGGGGGTTGCTCCCTCCTCAATACCTCGCTCTTCACGCTAAAGTATTTAAAAACATTTAATAAAAAACTTCATTCTAATTAAATGGCCCTTGTGTTTCAGAAGTCAGTCTTAAAAAGTTAGGATAAAAAGTCAAACTACTACTATTACTGCTACTAAAACTACTGCTACTACTAACATTACTGCTACTACTATTACTACTGCTACTACTAGTACTACTACTACTATTACCACTACTACTACTACGAGTACTATTACTGTTACTATTGCTACTACTACTACTACTACTACTACTACTACTACTACTACTTCTAAGTCTTAGTGTATCAAGTATTTATAATTTCTAAGGCTAAGGGTATTAAGGTTAAACTTACAGGGAATATTAGGAGATCCTGAACTAAATTAAAGCACTATCTGTGTATGCAGACTGTCAAAAGCACCCTTCAGCTGACTATACGTTCGAGCCTTAATTTTGAAAAAATATGTCTTCCATGTGAAGGACATCACAATCCTATCTTAAAGAGCAAAGAAGATACATGATAGTATTGCATGACGTTATATAAGTAGTAGTGGGGGCATAATTACTTCCATGATAGCCTTATCAAGGATTCCCAGCCCTATATGTTCTCTCTAATGTTCATTCAGAGTTCATGGTGAAAAGACCCGTTTTGGATTCAAACCTTTCATTAATTGGCAAACGATTATATCAATGTACACGAAAAAATAGCATTCTCCTGCATTGTAAACAAACCGGTGTGGCAAGTTTATCTTTAATGAACTTAATTTACTATTATTCAGCGCTCGTCGCCTGACCATCAAGTGTACTTCGCGTGTGTTGGTTTAAATTATTTTGAAGTGAATTTATAACGAGATGAGCGTTTCCGAGCTTTTGTATTCACCGCTGTTGAACTTTGTTTTTGAAAATTTAAGTAGTGTTGATGAAGCCGTTATTTTACGGAAAGGAGTGGACCTTTTTAAAGATTTGGAAACTGTTAAGGCAGAGAAAGCAAAGCTATGGAGTTTTGTGAATGAAACTTATCCGCCTGTCAGAAGGGGCACTAATGCAATTCTCAGTCACCTGCAAGATATTATAGACTTTATGAAGAAATGTGATGCCGATGGAAAACAGCTCCCTTGTTTTGTCATAAAAAGGCCAACAGAAGTCTCTGTTATCTCTGCTACAGCGTTTACACCCGTCACAGCCAAGTTTACGAGCCTTGAGCAAGCGATTTCGCTAGTTTCTGCCAAGATTGATTTGTACAATCTGAGCTTTCCTCAAATACCTGTGATTAGCCAACCTGCTGCTTGTGATACGCATACTACAATTTTGATCTCCGATCCCCCACCTGAGCATGGTGACCTGCTAAAGCGAAAATCAGTAACAGACTCAACTTCTGGTCATCAGCTGGTGTCCAGAATGCGAGCGACTAAGAAGCGGTGGACGGTGAATATTGAGAAATCTGCAGCTGAAGATTTCTGCAAATCAGCAAAGGAAGCTCTACCTGGTTCTAGTGTGAAAGTTTTATCTAAAAAAGACTCTGGTGTTATTCGAGAGGTTCCATCTTATTTTAACCTTGAAATACTACGGAACCAGTTCGGCATACTCGGATCTAGTTGATTTGGAACAAGCAAATCGGTTAAGCTTGAATTTGCAGACGCGATTACTAAAGGATCATTTCTGTGAAACGGTGTGAAGATTGGGTATGAAAACTTCCGTGTTTATGAGTTCAAGCAATTGCCAAAGTGTTGCTTCAAGTGTCGTTCCCCTGGGCACTTCGAAAGTGCATGTACTAGTAGCACTCCCAAATGCGCTCGTTGTGCTGGACCTCATTTATCTACGAAGAGTGATCGTTGTACGGAATCTCCAAAATATGCCAATTGTGGAAGATCTCATCCTTCTTACAGCCTACGATGCCCTGTGATTAAGAAGATCACTGATAAGGTCTATTCTCAGAAATGAATTCGGACATAAGTATAGTCTCATCTAATATTAATGGAACGAAAGGCAAGGACCTTTTTATTGATGGTCTGTATGTTAATTACGACGTTGTTTGTCTCCAACAACATTTACTGACTGCCTTTAGCGAAAATTTTCGGAGGCGAAGCAGTGATCACGTTGTTTTTGTGTGTCCAGCTAAAATTACGCGTGGCCGCCCTTCTGGCGGCTTAGCACGCGTTTTTAAGAAAAATATTTCTGGTGCGAGTCCTGTGCTTTTCCAATCAGATGACACTTTTCTTGCGGTGCGTCTTGGTAATATTGTACAAATTTATATATATCTGTCATATATTAATAGTTAAGATTTTTTACCTTAAAAATTCTCTTGTGATTGCAATACTCTTAAAAATTTAATTAAAAAAATAGCAAATTAGAGACTTTATTTTGTTAATGATGGTGGTTTTGATAATGAATTAGCTTCAGATAACGTAAGGAATGGTCAGCTCTTTGATTCTCTCCCGGCTTATAAAATTGTTCGGAAGTCCCATGATTATACGTATATTCACCATTCAGGTAGTAAATCAGACATTGACCACGTTATTTGTTCTGCAGCTCTTGTCTGCTCGCCCGTTACGGTTCATATGGACCAGAATGATCTCGTCATTCTCCGCTGTCATTCTCCGCAATACCTTGCGCTGTCTTTTTGTTTATCAAAGTCTGTTGTTTGTTCTGGGAGTATTTATAAGAGTTGTGGTGTACGTCCTAATAGGCTTTGTAAGCCTATTTAAAATGATGTAAATTTTTTTGTTTATGTTATAACATTGGCTTCACTTCTAAGTACGATTTATGTTTCGTATCAGCTTTTGCAGTGTTGTCAGAATTTTATATATTCTAAATAGTAAAAGGACCGATATTATCATTCTATCCTTTCCTCTATGAAAGAAGCTGAAAAAAATTTCTGTCCCAGTAAAGCCAATCCGAAAGAATACTCAAAAGCCTCTTTGGTCACTTGACCCTAACCTTAAGGCCTGTAAAAATAAAGAAAAGTTTTGGCTAAAAATTTGGACAGATTGTGGTCGGCCAAAGGTCCGGTAATGTTTTTCTTATTAAACAGAAAACTAAATTAGAATTTAAGAAGTATCTAAAAAGTGTCCGATACCGAGGGCTTGATTTTCCATCCTCGCCTAAAGATTGGAGGAAAGTAATTAATTCAAGTAAAACAGATGATTCTGATGTAAGTAGTAATGCTATTCCACCAAGTTCTTGGCATGAATATTATTCGAAGATTTCCTCCGTTTTGAATTATTCTGTTCATAGAAAGTTTGGTAAAGCGTTTGTTAAAATTGTCCCTAGATTTCGAAGTCAGCGCTTTGTTTTGCCTATATCGCGTTGTGAAGTTTTGAATGCTTTGAATCGTCTTAAGTCGAAATCTATTGATGCTGATGGTATCTCTAAAATGCATCTAACTCCCCAATGTGCTGAACTTGTGTCACATCTTGCGCTTTTGTTTCAAATGTGCTTGGCATCTTCTGTCGTCCCGGAGAGCTTTTTGTGTGGCACCGTGAATTCAATTTTAAAAAGAGGTAAACCGCCAACAGATTGCTCTTCTTACCGTCCAGTTTCTGTTTCTTGCAATATTAGCAAGGTCTTCGAGTATAATCTTTTACCTAATTTAACTCGAAATATTTCTTTCTTTGGTGAAAATCAACATGGTTTCAGACCTGGTGTAGGGTGTCAACAAGCTCATCGTGTCCTTTCTTCTATTTTACTTTCTAATTCTTCTAAGGGCAAAGGCGTATATCTCTGTACACTCTATCTTTCAAAGGCTTTTGATTCTGTTGTTCATAACCAGCTTTTCTTTTCTTTGGCTTTTTCAGTTGTTAATTTTTCGGTTATTTACCTTCTACTGTTTTAGTATTCTAATTCTTACCTCCGCCTGAAATCTTCTCCAGAAACAACTATTAAAGTGCTTCGTGGTGTTAGGCAGGGAGGTGTTTTATCACCAACCCTGTTCAAAATTTGTATTTCTACTGTTCTGGAAAAGATCTCAGGCCCTTATTTTTCCGGTTCTACTAATATTTCTTACATTGCCTATGCTAATGACATTCTGTTGATTAGTCGTACTAAATATGCTCTTTCTTCGATGGTTTCTTTAGTTTCTCTGTCTTTCCTAAATATTGTTCTATCCCTGAATCTTGATAAGTGTTAATTATTATCTTATAATCTGTCTTCGTATACTTATCTGGTATGTAATGAATTTTCTGTACTTTCTGTCTCTTCCTTTCGGTGGCATGGTATTACTGTTTCTAATCCTCTAGCTCTCTTTCGTAAACAGATTGTTGCTGATTCAGTAAGAAAAATTCAGTTCAGTTATTCAAAAATTGTAGCAAACAGTGGAAAATATAACAGAAGAGCTCTTGGACGCTTATTCTCGACTTTTTCGGATCATTCTGTGCTTTATTTTTCGGGTGTTCATTCTGTTCTTAAGCTAAAGTATTTAAAAAAGTTTAAAGTTACATATTTCAAATTTTGCAAGTTTCTTCTTTCTCTGCTACCTTGGACTAGAAATCGGTATCTAGTTAAAAAATTGTGTTACGGATATAACTAAAAAGCTTGGTGACCTACATAAAATGTTTTCTAGAGATATGTTTTGTAAATTTGGCCCTAACCAAGGTCTTTTACAGTTCTTTTCGTAGTTTAATTTAATTGCTAGTGTTTGTTGAGTTCTTTTTTGTTTTTCTTTTTTTATTATTATTATGTACTCCACTTTTACTACTTTTTGTTAGTTGTGGGTAATAAATGATTGATTGATTGATTGATTGATATCCATGATAGCTCTGTAACCATGACAGCCCTGTCAATAGTTTCCATGACAGCCCCTGTTTCCATGACAGCCTTAGGCCCTTTAAAGTCATCCCTAGCCAGGATTTTAAAGACTAGCCGTTTCCAGAACATGCCCTCTTTCATGACCAGGTGTTACAACAATATTTATATTTTGAGGAGATACGCCCATCTGGATTCCCGTGACGCCATGGAATACAGGCGGTCCCTGTTTTAAATGATCATGTGTAATACGGATGACGCAATAGGGAGTTTTAACCTATTTTAAGTCATCCCTAGCATATTCCCATAGGATTTTAAAGTCATTCCTAGCCATAGCATTTTAAAGACAAGCCATGTTTCCACAACATGCCCTTTTTCGTGACCAGGTGTTACGACAATGTTTTAATTTTGAGGAGACACACCCCTCTGGATTCTGGATTCCTTGAGGCCATGGAATACAAGCGGTCCCTGTTTTAATTGGTTAGGGGTAATATGGATGACAAAGTGGGAATTTCAGCCTATATAATTGGAGTTAAGGTTAATTCTATCGTACGTGGATTTATCGGTGATAACTTAATGACGGTGCACACGTAGGTGTTGTGTAATGACAGCGGAAATGTTGCGTAGTGACGGTGCATACTTGGGTGTTGTGGAATGATGGCACACACGTGGAAGCTGTGTCCTGGCATCGCGCAGCTTACGTAATGGCGGCGCACCCATCAGAAATACTTTTTGAGATTCTTTTTTCGTCGAGATGTTCATGACGTTTCATTTTTCTTTCTTTCAAAGCGTTTCTTTTTCTTTCTTTCAAGGCTTTTTTTCTTTCTTTCAGGACGTTTTTTTTTAGTTCTTTGTCCTCCTTAGAACTCAAAAGATCAATTTCCATCCAATAGAACAACGCCCCAGACGCCAGGACCAACAGGCTATTTCCAATTTTTGGTTCTGGCTAATATATTCTAGAAAAAGCCTATTGCACGCAAGGAGAGTTCCCATTTTCACGTATGCTAATATGACGATTATTTATTTCGTACACCTGCGATAATTGACGTGGAGAGAGGAAAATCTATTTCTAGAAATTGTACCTGTTCATTAAGTAACGCTTTTTTAGGGGGTAATACCAAATAATACTGCTGCATGCTCTAAATATATTTTAGTAATAAAGGCGAAAGGGTACTACAAGATGCTTAAATTGTGTAAAAGATTAGGCATTGAAGATTTATCCTAAACAAAAAATCTAAAAAAACACAGGCCTTTTTTAAGTAAAATTTATACTAATTAAAACAAATTTACAACATTATTAAATTATCATTTCTAATAAATTTTCAGATATTTCTTGTTAAATGTTACATATTCAGTCCGGTGATTTAAGTTTTCCTAAAACAACCGTATCATGATGCCTCTCAAAACACATCACAGGGTTACACACATGCCCCTCCATCATCCACACGGCATCCCACTTATCACCATTAGAGCATTTTCATCCTTTTCCCTCCGAAAATAAGCTTGTGAATCTAAACTGAACACTGTTTTTACTTGAACAGTGGTAACTCGGCATTTCATCGCTAGAGCGTCATATTCCAAGCAATTCACACCACAGTGCCATACTATTACTGCTCTGTGACACCCTCTGACATCACATCATCATTCCTAAGACATTATTAGACATTTTTGTTGAAAATTACACATTCAATCCGGTGATTCAAGTTTTCGCAAAGCAACACTATCATGATACCTCCAAATAATCCCTCATGATCCCTAAGGCGTAGTGCCCGTAGTGGTATGATGTGTTTTGAAAAGCATCATCAAAGGGTAGGCTCGTGAAAAACTTGAATCAATGGATTGAATGCGTAATTTAAAAAAAAATGTCGAAAAAATGTCTTGGTTTGATGATGCGGTGTCAGAGGGTGCCGCAGAGCAGTAATAGCGTGGCACCGTGGCGTGGATTGCCTTGGAGAATCACTCTCTAACAATGAAATGCCGAGTTCCGCCGTTCAAACAAAAACAGTGTTCAATCTAGATTCACAAGCTTATTTATGGAGGAAAATGGTAAAAATGTCCCAGGGTTGATGAGGGGGGGGGGGGCTACGTGGAGGGATGAGGGATAGGTGTGTATAGCTGTGAGGGTAGGGGGCGTTTTGTGGTGTATTTTTCCACGCTGGTCTCAATTGTTAGGATTCATCAGAAGAAATGCTAATGAGGGTTTTTTCATTATGTTTAAACGGTCAATTCTAGTATAAATATATATTTTGGCTTGAAAATGCCTCCGAAAAGTGTCATATGTGCGATAATGCCTGCTAAAGGTTAGCGTGTGCCAACCAATCAGTGTCAATGGCTCCGAGTTCCCATGGAACATCAAAATCTAGCAATGAAATTGGAAGTTTTTACTGAGCAATTAAAAAACAATGGACAGTTTTTAGTTTACAAAATTTATTTTTGAGAGAGAAAAATTGAAAAATACATATGTATGATAATTTGCCCCCAGATGGTGTTTTTGGGGGTGGTATACTGTACCACGCTGGCTTCAATTGTTGAGATTCATAAGAAGAAACACTAATGAAAGTTTAAACAATAAATTCTAGTTTAAGTGAATATTTTGCTGGAAAAATGCCCCCAAAAAATGCCCAATTTGCGATAATGCCTGCTAGAGGGTGCCATGTATCAACTATTTAGTGTCACAGGCTCGGAATTACCATGGAATATCACAATTTAGTAGTGAACTGCCGAGTCCCGCTCTTCAAATAAAAACAATGGTCATTTTTAGTTTACAAAATTTATTCTTGAGAGAAAAAGATTGAAAATGCTCTAGGAGGGATGAGGGATGTGCAACGTAGATGGCAAGGGCATGCGTGTAGTGTCGTGGTGGTGTGGTGGTATTTTGGAGGTTATTATGATAGACATGGCTTGTGAAAACTTGAATCACCAGATTGAATGCGTAATTTTTAACAACAAATGTTTGAAAATATCCTAGGGGTGTTGATGATGTGATATAAGGGTGCTGTAGAGCAGTAATATTGTGGCACTGTGGAGTGAATTGATTGGAGTATCACGTTCTAGCAATGAAATGCCGAGTTCCACTGTTCAAGTAAAAACAATGGTCATTTTTAGTTCAAAAATTTTATTTTTGAGAGAAAAAGGGTAAAAATGTCCTAGGAGAGAGGGTGATGAGAGGGATGTGCCACTTGGATGGCAGGGGGAAGGAGAATAATGTCGTGGTGGTGTGGGGGTGTTTTGGAGGTTATTATGATATGCTTGGCTCTTGAAATCTTGAATCACCAGATTGAATGCGTAAGTTTTAACAAGAAATGTCTGAAAATGTCCTAGGGTGGTGATGATGTGATGTAAGGGTGCCGTGGGGAAGTAATAGTGTGGCACTGTGGCGTGAATTGGTTGGAGTATCACGTTCTACCAATGAAATGTCGAGTCCCGCAGTTCAAATTAACAAAAATGGTCATTCTTAGTTCACAAAATTTATTTTTGAGAGAAAAAGGTTGAATGCCGTGGTGGCGTGATATGTTTTGGGGGATTGTTATGATAGGCTTGACTTGTGAAAACTTGAATTACCGGATTGAATGCGTAATTTTTAATAAGAAATGTCTTAAAATATATTGAAGAGAGTAATCTGAATCAATCTATGAAAAAGAAGTAACTTTTTACTCGCGAGATTCTAGTACAGTAGATTTTTTAGTATAGATTCTAATATGGCGATGGGGTAAAGTCTGGGCCCAAAGAAATGAGATATTTTCACTAAAGCCCTCAAAATTATAAAATAGATCCTAAAAATTTGCCTCTAATGTCAACCCCGTCCCCCTGGAATTGTCTGCTAGGACCCATACCTTTCTTTTAATTTACGCATGGTTTTTGTTTATATTTTATCCTATATCAGGTTTTTTCACCTATTTGCATAGTCTTGATTAGAGTTTCTCTAATTACACATTTGCCTTGCAAGCAGTAACTTGAAATAATTATAGCACTTTAAAAAAAAGAATTTGAACACATAGGTTGACGATTACTTTGCATACATAAAAAGAACTTATTTTCAGAGTTTCCCTAATTACACATTTGCCTTGGAAACAATAATTTCTAGAAATAGATTTACCCCTCTGCGTGTCAATTATTGTACCCGTAGGAAACATGCTATAATCATTCTAGTAAACAAAACATAAGAATTCTCCTCGCGTGCAGTAGGCTATTTCTATAATGTAGTAGCCAGAACAAAATATTGGAAATAGCCTGCTGGTCCAGGCGTCTGGGGCGTTGTTCTATTGGACTTAAATTAATAATTCGAGCCCTAAAGAGGACAAAAATCATTAGAATATAATGATCTTTTGAGAAAAAATTTACTGAAAGAAAAATAAAGTATTCTGTAACAACCCCGTGTATGTGTCCTCCTCAATTAAAAATAGTGGACTCCCTCATGAGCTCTGAAGAAACGGTTCGCGTGGGAATGCATCATCCATAAGCATTCCCCCTTACATAACAATTAAGAAAAAAACGCCTTGAAAGAAATAAAAAAGAAACGCTCTGAACATCTCGATGAAAAATGAAATCTCAAAAAAGTATTATCTGACAGTGATGTGTGCGCCGTCATTACGTAAGATGTGTGCTGTCATTACGTAATATTTGAGCTGACATTATGTAAGATGTTTGCTGACATTAAGTTATTCCCTATAAATCCACTAAGTCACGCATAACCCTCAACTCCAATTAATTAGGTTAAAATTCTCTATAGTGTAGAGAATTTTGAGTCACGCAAGATTGCATCATCCTCTATTACACAGCAACCGAATGTAAACATTGTCGTAAGACCTGGTCACGGAAGCAGGGCTTGTGCTTGAAATATGTATGTCTTTAAATCAGGTCTGCGCTTGAAATCCAGGGAGGACATGTACTTAAAATCCTATGGGAATCTGCTCCCTGTGTCATTAAAACAGAGGGGTCATGGGAATCTTGCCACCTGTGTAATTGAAACTGGGGATGTGTCGTGTGACGTCTCAGGACATGCCTTTAAAACTATGGCTAGGGATGATTTTAAAATCCTATAGGAATCTGCTACCTGTGTCACGGAAACAGAGCATATCGTAGAAATAGGGTTGCGCTTGAAATCTTCCAATGGGCCTACCAGAAACCATGGCCCTCTAGAAATCCTATGGGAATCTGCTATGGCCCTTCTGGGACATATTATGCCCCCACTACTTGCCTGTTTTTACTTTAATTCAGCAATCAATTGTGGAAGGAATTCCCAGGATTTGGCGGTATTTATCAACAATATTTACTCTTGTATTTACTATAAACAATATCCAATGCTCAATAGAGCTCTATCAAACAAACACATATAAAAAGCAGGAACGTGCGCATGACTTTGATTTTGTTCTGGGAGGGGTGACAATCTAAAAGCACCCAAAATAAAAAAATACGCCAAAAAGTTGGCAAATTTTATTTTTAAAAAATCAAAGGGAAATTTGTACTTATCTGGAAAATTTCAGGAACCCCCTCGCCCCATATACTTATGACTGTGACAACTCGTGACGACAACTTGTTGCAATTGTGACTACTTCTGAATGCGACTACTTATAACTGTTACTACTTATGACTGCAACTATGCTACTCCTTACAATTGTGACCACTTGTGCCAGTGACTGCACTGAGCAGCGACTAGGGCTGTGACTACTTACTATGATTTTGACTGAATACAATTGCGCCTGCAACTCCTTACGATTCCGACTACCTGTGACTGCGACTACTGGCAAGCGCAACTAGTTATGGGTGCCTCCGCAACTACTTGGGCCTCTACTGCCTGCTACTGCAACTACTTCCTGTGACTGCTTGTGACTGCGACAGCGACTACTTGTGTTTTCAACTACTTTTGACTGTGACTCTGTTACTTACGACTTGCGAATCTTCGCAACTGCAACTGCTCGCAACTGTGACAGTGACTACTTGTGGTTGCGACTACTTATTATTACAAATGCAGCTTCTTTTGACTGCAAATACCAGCGACTGTAACTATTTAATTATGCAACTACTTGTGACTGTAAAAACTTGAAACCACAACTACTTTTGACTGTGACTGCTACTGCTTGTGATTGTAAGTGCAACTTTATGAAACTGCGACTGCGACTGATTGCGGCAGTGACTACTGAGGACTGCAACTATTAATACTATTACTACTACTGCAATTGTGACTGCTACTGCTACGACTACTGCGGATGCTACTACTACAACCATTACGCTAAATCAAAAGAGTTTAAGTACGACCTGGATGTCAAAATGGCACAAAGATGCAGTATCTCAGTAAAAGTATAAGATATTAAGCTGAAAAATATCAGGGAAATTTAAGGGGGATGTAAAACTAAATCATAAGATATCATATGCATCAAGATTGTCAAAAGGGTTTCTGTGCAATATCCCAGGAACAGCCAAGGGTATTACTTTGTAACTTTCAGGGTATGTTAGAGAGATTTAACTAAATCAAAAGACAATTTTGGATTTATCAAAAAGTTGTTAAAGGACGTATATGCAATATCTAAGGAAAGGCCAAGTTTATTAAGATGAAATTTCCAAGGGATGTTGAACTAAATCACAAGAAACTATGTTCATCCTGGTTATCAAAAGGCCGCATCTTCAATATCTTAGGAATGTCTAAAGGTATTTAGTTGGGACTTTCAGGGCATGTTGAGGGGTATATTGAGCTGGATCAAAAGGCACTGTTCATCATATAGTTAAAAGGAACGTATCTGCAATATCTCAGGAACGGCTAAAGGTATTAAGTTGAAAGTTTCAGGACAAAATGTGAGGGATGATAAACTAAATCAAAAGACACTATGTACATTCAAAACTGTCAATAGATTTTATCTTCGATACTTCAGGAATGCCTAAGGGAGTTGAGTTGAAAATTTTAGGGCATGTTTAGGGGGCGGTCAATCAACATTTATTTGTACTCAGGGTAGTAATGTTACAATAAATAATCAAGTTAAATTTAAAACGAAAAGACACTTATCAGAAGAAGGGTTAATTTCCTTTCTACCTTTTAAACACCAGAAAGTCATTTGCACTCTATTGAGAACAAAATACAGCTAAAATGTTTTCTCCTTTTCAATGTTAATAAATAAAAAATTGCCGTGACTTCCGAGAAGACAATGAATGTAAGTAGAGTACTAAGTACCATTTTGCTCACTCTATGTTCCTTCCTGTGTTATTTGCTCACTCTACGTTCCTTGGAAACTTTTCTTGCTATTCTAGGCGACTATGTTTCTTCCTGTGCTATTTGGGGGGGATTACGTTCCATGGCACCTTTCCAGAGCATGTGCTTATGGATTTGCTTACTTTACATTCCATGGCACCTTTTCAGAGCATGTACTTATGGATTTGGGTGGATTATGTTCCTTCCTATACTATTCTAAGGGCTTAGGTTCCTTCCGATGCAATTATATGGACTTATGTTCCCTCCCATACTATTCTAAGGCTTTACGTTCCCTCCCATGCTATTCTATAGCGCTATGTTCCTTTTTATGCTATTCTAAGGGTTTATGTTCCCTCCCATGCTATTCTATAGCGCTATGTTCCTTCCTATGTTATTCTATGGGACATTGTGGCAGTGAGAGTGTCAACACATGAAAAAATTTTTCATACATGCCCACTATGTATGTACACACTGGGCAGCTGGTCATCATGTGAGAATTGCACAATGATTGATGAGTATAATGAAAAGTGTAGATTATGCAACCCGTGTAAATTGCATAAAGGATATGCTGTACAAATTAAAGGTTGTAATTCCTGTCTTGAAGAGGTGTGTGACTCTCATCCTAGAGGGCACCTATGCCCCAACTGCCAATATGATAAATGTAATCAGTGGGAGAATACATATCCTGGTATGATTGGAAAGAATCCTAAGCGTGATTTTAGTTTATTGCTACGAGATTGGTATCGTCGTGGTTTTAGATTGTTCTGGGAGGAGGATCCGGGTCAGCGTTTCAACTGTTGGAACAGCAAAAGAATTTGGTTTCTACGTCATCGTTGTGAAGACAATGACTACTATGATTATAAGCCCACTGAGTTTTATCTGGCTGTGACGGAATGTGATTCGCCACTTGAGGACACTGTTTATGACATTGTTTCAAATAAGCAAATTGAAATATGTGAATTCTATAAAATGAATGAGAATAGTATCATTGACTATACAAAGAGATATGATAAGAGTGAAGTTACACTCTACTGTTGAAAATGTGACCCTGACATTGCAGTACATCAGGATCAGTATACTGTGAATTCAGATAATCTACCCGTATTAGTTGTTGTCGACAAACATCTAGTAGAAGATGAAATCTAAAGAGTAGAAAAGTTGTTTTTATCATGTACATACATTATTTTATTCATAAAAAATTCCACATACATTTTTAGAACATTTTATTCGTAGGGCACTAAAATCAATATTAAACACGCTTGTAAGTATATTTTCCCCTAGAAAGTTGTTCAATCAAGGTAAGTCAAAGTAGATGTCAAGAAACTGTTTGTAGGTATATTCAAGACATCTGAACATGAAAAAGAGTAGTGCATGAAAGCCATATGTCTTAGTCGTTAAATCCTGTACTCTCCTTTGATTTTGAATAATAGTTTTCCCACTGCTTTCAATAAAGTTGCTGATGTGTGGAGTGTAGAATTTATACGATAGGCCAAGAGGATCAAAAAATTCAATATTCTTCGCTGTTTGAAAGATGCATAGCCAATGGGCTGTCTTCAAAGTCGATGGACTGCTATTAACAATGATTAGGGTATTGTCAACACTTGGAATTTTTTCAATGAAATCTGATGGTATGCAATAGGACATATACTGGGACGTGTATGGATCCATATTAAATACGTTGATTATTTGGTTTGTGTTCATGGTGCTAGGTCTAGTAGAACACTGCCGTCGGGTGGGATTTCCCAATAAGTTTCAAATTGACTCGATGATATTAGCGTGATACGCTCAGTCAAAGCATCTGAAAATGTACACTCTAAACGTACATTCCCTGTGCGTACTATGCTCATATCCTGGGTCCCCGACAAGTCCAAAACAATTACACCATGATTTTTTGAAAACATTTTGG
This sequence comes from Artemia sp. Qi Xiang Cuo, assembly GCF_049724085.1. Classification (NCBI taxonomy): domain Eukaryota; kingdom Metazoa; phylum Arthropoda; class Branchiopoda; order Anostraca; family Artemiidae; genus Artemia; species Artemia sp. Qi Xiang Cuo. The sequence goes on from NC_142796.1 coordinate 34,823,739, forward strand.
ACAAGTCCAAAACAATTACACCATGATTTTTTGAAAACACACAAGGCTAGATAGACCGAAAAAATTAAAATCATGGGGGGATTCAGTCCAGGATCCAAGCGCACTGCCACTCTTCACAAAGGCCACTCCATTGATAAATGATGAAACGCTATAGCTACTAGAACCGTTGGCAATTCGAAGTTGATTGGTGATCATATGGAAGATAAGAAATTTAATGTTGTTGCCATTGGCTCTTGGCTTATTTACTGCCAATGCAACAGAGCTCACAGCCTGTTGTTTTCGGACGTGGAGATATGCCGATGTGATAATGACATTTGCATCGGGTGCTGCAGGAAGTGATTTTCTCAAAATGAAATTCGATGGGGCCAGTTGCAACTTTATGTCAATCTTGACATTGGGGGGTAACCATTGAGATATATTGAATATCTCATGATTTAATTTTCCAACCTGATGATACTCCTGGGTCACAGCAGTAGTCAACTGACCGTCAGTATCAACAACTGATCGATATTCATAGCCCAATTCAACCCCAACAGAAGTTTATTATTCTGATAATGATACAATTAATACCTTTCTTAAACAATATTCCAATGAAACGAGTGTCAATAAGAAGAAAAAATTCATTGTTGGTGTTCCTGTTGGAATCCACGGAAAAACTAATGTTTTTGAAAAGGATAATTACTTGTGGTCCACCGAACTTTTTAAAATGGCAAAAATCCTAGACACTAAACTCATAACTTATCGTTTGCGAGATACCAAAGATGAAGAAATTATTGGTGGCCTTTATGACTATGAACTGCAAAAAGTTAAAAATAATAGTGAAATCTATCAAATTGAAAAGATATTGAAGACTCATACTCGCAAGGGTAAGAAACAGTTACTTGTTCGGTGGCTAGGATACAACTCTGATTTTGATTCTTAGATCAGTGTTGAAAATATTGACAATGCTCAATGATTTCTATATAACATTTTAGTTCAGTGTTCCCTATCCTCTCTACAATGATTTGAATAAGACAAGTGATATTTGGATGAATCTTTTCCCCGCCATCAAATTTGACGGCGCATAAAAAATGGCTCTTGTCAATTATATTCTCAAAAATACCTATGACATCCTGAGAAGCGATCGTGTGTATTATATAAAAGTTATACCATTCGATTGGTCACTCTTTGTCGACTATGAATGGGTTGAAGTACTTAAATCTAGCGAATATCCACATGTCAAATTGAAATATATTGAATATGATGATAGGAGAAATATGTGTCGTACAATCAATAGAAAAATCTCATATCGTAGGAAGGGTACATTCCATTTTAATTATTCATTGGAACACGATAGGATTTACATTACCTCACCTGTTGACAGTGAAATAATTATTCTCAATGATAATCTGAGAGACGTTCTTGGCTTTAGACAGAATATGATCAATGGGAAAAATGGTGGCACCGTTTACGGGATGGATCAAGTTATTTTTGCTGTTTATCCATCTGGTTTCGCCTCGGACTCTTGTATATTTCTCTATGCATCTTTTGTGGAAACCTCGAGAGTTGGTAATTCAAATGTCCCCCTCCTAGGTGTTCTTGAACGAAAAACAACCCATGAACTTGTTCATCACTATAATATGAAGCATCTTCAGTATGTTCCTGTAAACACTTCGCATTTGGAACTCTGTCAGTTAACACTAAGAAGTGAATTGGGTGATCCCCTAGCAATAACAAAAGGTTTAGCAGTGATTACATGTCATTTTCGACCTATAGTCGGTGACACTGGCACCACCTAAAATGAACAATAGAAGACTTCCATTTGTCTGTCCTGATATCGATTGCTATGTTGGAGTCCACGTCAAATAGGCAAAGGATTGGACTACTACAAGGGGCGTACTACAATGTCTGGCTATGGTCTTGGTACATGGTTTGCTAGGCTATTTCGTTCTGCACTACCCCTTGCCAGAAAATATCTTGTACCTGCTGCATCAAATTTTGCTGCCTCATCACTACAGGACTGGGGGTCGGGCGAAGGACATCAATAAGGACTTCGAGAAATAAAACAACGAAGACCAATAAGAAGAAGAAAAAGAAAAAGATTGTTTGATCAAAGAAGGATTTATTCTCTTAAGATGACTTATCTCCCCCCCAAGGAATCATATCCATCAATCAGTTCCTCATTAAATCTATTCAATGCTCAAAATGTTGATGTCAGTGTCAAGTATGGTTATTATGAACAATTTCACCCCCAACAACCCCTCTCGGAAAATATACACTTTCAAATATTTTCCAATGAAGACTATTTCATTGATTTTTCATCAACATTTATTTATTGAAATGTTGCGATAAAGAAAAAGTCAGAAAATACAACTCCAACTGCTGCCGATGGTCTCTCCTACGAATACTGTATTCTACACAATCTGTTCAAACAAATTAATGTTGATTAATTTTATTAATTAATGGAACATTGGTGAGCACTAGCAATAATTTATCCAACTATGCAAGCTGTATACAATTTATGATGATAACACCAAAGGTATACAAGGAGTTGAGAGGACAAACATTGGGCTAGGAATATCGATCAGGTTTTGATACTGACGGTGAGTTGACTACTGCAGTGAGCCAAGAGTATCATGTGGTTGGAAAATTAAATCATGAGATATTCAATATATCTCCATGGTTAACCCCCAATGTCAAGATTGACATAAAGTTGCAACTGGCCCCATCGAATTTCATTTTGAGGAAAACACTTCCTGCAGCACCCGATGCAAATGTCATTATCACATCAGCAATTCTCCACGTTCGAAAACAACAGATTATGAGCTCTGTTGCATTGGCAGTGGAAAAACTAAGAGCCAATGGCAACAACATTAAACTTCTTGTCCCCCATACAATCCCCAATCAACGTCACATTGCCACCGGTTCTCGTAGTTATACCGATTCATCATTTATCAATGGAGAAATCCCGTCAAAATTGGCTTTGGTCTTTGTGAAGAGTGGCAGTGCCGTTGGATCCTGAACTGAATTCCCCCAAGATTTTAATTTTTTCGGTCTATCTAGCCTTGTGTGCAAAGTGAATTGTATTCCACTGTACACTCTACCATTTGACAAAAAATCCTATAGAACTCTGTACGAGTTGACCATGCAATCCCTAGATCATGACTCCCAACTATTTTAAAGTGAGATAAATGATTCAATGTTTTCAAAAAATCACGTCGTAGATGCCTTTAACTTGGTGAGGACTCGGGATATGACCATAGTACGAACATGGACTGTTCGTTTAGAATGCAAATATGCTGAAGCTCTGACTCAGAACATCACGCTAATATCACTGAGTCAATTTAAAACATAATGGGAAATCACACCCGACGGCAGTGTTCAACTAGACCTAGCACCATGAACACATACCAAATAATCAACGTATTTAATACGGATCCATACACGTCCCAGTACATGTCCTATTGCATACCATCGGATTTCATTGAAAAAATTCCAAGTGCTAACAATACCCTAATCATTGTTAATAGCAGTCAACTTTATTGAAAGCAGTGGAAAAACTATTATTCAAAATCAACGAAGAGTACAGGTTTCAACGACTAAGACATGTGGCTTTCATGCACTACTCTTTTTCATGTTCAGATGTCGTGGCTATACCTACAAACAGTTTCTTGACATCTACGTTGACTTACCTCGATTGAACGACTTTATAGTGGAAAATATACTTACAAGCGTGTTTAATATTGATTTTAGTGCCCTACGAATAAAATGTTCCAAAAATGTATGTGAAATTGTTTGTTAATAAAAATAATGTATGTACATGATAAAAACGACTTTTCTACTCTTTAGATTTCATCTTCTACTAGGTATTTGTCGACAACAACTAATGCGGGTAGATTATCTGAATTCACAGTACACTGATCCTGATGTACTGCAATGTCAGGGTCATATTTTCTACAATAGAGTGTAGCTTAACTCTTGTCATATCCCTTTTAATAATCAATTAAACTATTCTCATTTATTCTGTAGAATTCACAGTTTCCAGTTTGTTTATTTGAAGCAATATCACAAACAGTTTCATCAAGTGGCGGATAATATTCCATCACAGCCAAATAAAAATCAGTGGGCTTATAATCGTAGTAGTCACTGTCTTCACAGCGATGACATAGGAACCATCATCTTTTGTTGTTCCAACAGTTGAATTGCTGACCCGGCTCCTCCTCCCAGAACAATCTAAAACCACGACGATACCAATCTCGTAGCAATAAACTAAAATCACGCTTAGGATTCTTTCCAATCATACCGGGATATGTATTCTCCCACTGATTACATTTATCATAGTGGCAATTGGAGCATAGGTGCTCTCTAGGATGAGAGCCATACACCTCTTCAAGACAGGAATTACAACCTTTAACTTGTACAGCATATCCTTTATGCAATTTACACGGGTTGCATAATCTGCATTTTTCATCATACTCATCAATCATTCTGCAATTCTCACATGATGACCAGCTGCCCAGTGTGTACATACATAGTGGGCATGTATGGAACATTTTTTCATGTGTTGACACTCTCACTGCCACAATGAAACTGAGCTAGTAACAACAACAAATTGAGTGGGGTAGAGAGAGAGAGAGGAGTAAATCATCCTTGAACTCCATCTTTCTCTGATTGGCCCTAAAAAATAGGTGTTGCCTCAAAACCCAGTCTGGTTTAAAAACATGGAGTTGAAACAAAGTTGTGTGGGGAATCCCCGCTCATACTGCTCACTTTTTTGCAATGTGTAGGAGCCAGTGGGGAATCCCCGCTCGTTTGGAAAGGTACCAAGGAAAGGAAAGCAAATAGTATGTAGTTTCAAAATGTGTTTTTAATCACGTGTAGAGGTCCCATAAAATAACATAGGAAGTAACATAGCGCTATAGAATAGCATGGGAGGGAACATAAACCCTTAGAATAGCATAGGAAGGAACATAGCGCTATAGAATAGCATGGGAGGGAACATAAACCCTTAGAATAGCATGGGAGGGAACATAAACCCTTAGAATAGTATAGGAAGGAACATAAACCCTTAGAATAGCATAGGAAGGAACATAATCCACCCAAATCCATAATTACATGCTCTGGAAAGGTGTCATGGAATGTAAAGTAAGCAAATCTATAAGTACATGCTCTGGAAAGGTGCCATGGAACGTAATCCCCCCAAATAGCACAGGAAGGAACATAGTCGGCTAGAATAGCATGGGAAGGTGCCAAGGAACGTAGAGTGAGCAAATAACACAGGAAGGAACATAGAGTGAGCAAAATGGTACTTAGTACTCTACTAATGTATATTAAACTATCAATCTGAAATTCATTAGATCTTTTCAGTAATTAAATAAAAAACAAGTTTTTTTAACTGAAAGTAAGGAACGACGTTAAAACTTAAAACGAACAAAAATTATTCCGTATATGAAAGGGGCCGGTCCCCTCCTCAACGCCTCGCTCTTTACGCTAAAGCTTTTTATTGTTTAAAAAATTGTGAGAAAGTCATACTTTAGCGTAAAGAGCGAGGCGTTGAGGCGGGGACGGCCCCTTTCATATACGGAATAATTTCTGTTCTTTTTAAGTTTTAACGTCGTTCCTACTTTCAGTTAAAAAAAACTTGTTTTTTATATTTAATTTTTGAACGTTTTTGAATTAATGCAGGTTTTGATCTTGGCTCACCGTACATGAATAATTAAAACAGAAACTGCATATTAATTTACTTTTATTTGGTTAAATGGCTTTCTTGAAACATGTTTAATTTTATTTACAAACGTGTTTATTAGTAATAAATATACGTAGCTTACGAATTAACTTACGTAACGAAGCTCTATATTCATATATTTTTAATACGTATATTAGGGGGTTCGCCCCCTAGTCAATAACTTGCTCTTTAAGCTAAAGTTTGAATTTTGTTCCAATTCTTTAAAAATGATCGCTTAATCACAAAGGCCGTTAATTAGAATAAATAGATCTTATGAAAGTACTAAAAAATCTATGGCTTAAGAGCGAGGTATTGACTAGGGGGTGAACCCAATCATATATGTAATTTATTCTGTTGGTTTTAAGTTTTGATGTTGCTGCTTTTGCAGTTGAAAAACTTGTTTTTTTATATTTATTTTCTGATCTTTTTTTAAATAATGCTGGGAAATCCGGCGTCCCCTTCATAGCAATGTCCCTTCCCCCATGAAAACTTCCTTCGTGGTAAGATCCTCCCACATAACCCCCGACCCACCCAACCCCCCCCCTCCACTACCAGAAAAAATCCCCCCTGAAAACGCCTGTATAGTTCCCAATAACCAATACTATATGTTAACATTGGGTAAAGTTCATAGCTTTCAGCCCTTCCCCCGGCAACTTCGGGGGATTAAGTCATCCTAAAAGATATACTTAAGTAGAATGCTAATATTGAATTCTGGTACTTTATGTTCCTTGGCACCTTTCCAGAGCATTTACTTATGGATTTGCTCGGTGGACATTGCAAAAGGCGACCAGCTTGCCTTTCCTTGGTACCTTTCCAAACAAGTGGGGATTCCCCACTGGTTCCTAAACATTGCAAAAAAAAGCGAGCAGTATGAGCGGGGATTCCCCTTGCAAAAAGCGATATATTTTTTGGACAATTGACTTAACTCGACAGCAGTTTGATTAAGAACGTAACATGTCAAGAATTGATGCCAATATTCTGTTGAATCATTTACCAAAAAAATAACTATATTTACAAAAAAAGGGGTCTAGCATACGCGAATCGGACTCTATGAACAATATTAGTTAATGTTTGTATAATAGGAGCGTGAATAATTTTAATTAGTAATTGGATCGTATGAAGGTAGAGACAAAAAGGGGGTAAGGAATTCGCAAATGGGACTATACAAACGATCTTATTTGAATAATAGGGAAAAAAAGAGCTATATAGTATTTTTGAATTGGATTGTATGAAGGTTGAGAAAAAAAGGATTAAACTAATTAGCAGTTAAGGTAACCCCGAAGGGGTTGTTAATTCATACCTTATTTATTATAAATTTGTAACAACATAAATCTATGAAAATGGTTAATGATGATAGAATTACATTTCGAGTTGACCTAGCTCTACCTCTCCGATGTGTTCTGTATAATATAAAAGTGGTGTTTGAATAGTGTTGTCAGTTTAAAATAGAGTCTAACGTTATAGTATACTAAAAGTTGATACTAAGAGAGATGTAGATGGCAATAAAAGAATTTTAATAATGAAATTCAGAACAAAACTTAGAAATCATTGCAAATCAAGAAGTAAGGTGTATGTGAGTACGAACCACCAAGGATCATAAGCACCAACGACCCTAACCAGCAGATACATCAACCCCCCAAAGGTCTCCTATCCCCAAACTCGAAGGGCACCCCCTCCCCCCAACTTTTTGCCCCTCACCCGCCCCATTTTTTATTTATTTTATTATTTTTTAAAATGAAATATTTTTTTCAACTTTTTTTTTTTACATGTCTTCGAATGAGATTCAGTAGTGTTTTGTCGTGGTTTACCTTGTCACAGTTATATTCTCTTGATTTTTCAAAGTTCATTTTGGATTTCTTTCATTGAAATGCAAGAGTTGGAATATTTCAGTTGTGTTTTGTTGTGCTTTACCTTGTCACAGTTACATTCTCTTGATTTTTCAAAGATCATTTTGGATTTCTTTTGGTTTGAATGTCTAAAGTGTCTGTCTGTCTCTGTTTGTGTATCTGATTCTATTTGTTTGCATATCTGGGTTGGTGTTTGCAAGTTCAAGTATTTGTCTTTGTTGGTTTGAATGTTCAAAGTGTCTGTTTTTCTCTGTTTGTGTGTCTGATTCTATTTGTTTTCATGTCTGGGTTGTTGTTTGCAAGTCCAAGAATTTGTCTTTGTTGGTTTGAATGTCTTAAGTGTCTGTCTTTCTTTGTTTAAATGTCTGATTCTATTTTTTTGTATGTCTGGGTTGGTGTTTGAAAGTCCAAGAATTTGTCTTTGTTGGTTTGAATGTCTAAAGTGTCTGTCTTTCTCTGTCTGGGTGTCTGATTCTATTTGTATGCATGTCTGGGTTGGTGTTTGCAAGTCCAAGTATTTGTCTTTGTTGGTTTGAATGTCTAAAATGTCTGTCTTTCTCTGTTTGTGTGTCTGATTTTATTTGTTTGCATGTCTGGGTTGCTGTTTGCAAGTCCAAGAATATGTCTTTGTTGGTTTGAATGTCTAAATTGTCTATCTTACTCTGTTTGTGTATCTGATTCAATTTGTTTGCATGTCTAGGTTGGTGTTTGCAAGGCCAAGAATTTGTCTTTGTTTGTTTGAATGTCTAAAGTGTCTGTTTTTCTCTGTTTGTGTGTTTGATTCAATTTGTTTGCATGTCTAGGTTGATGTTTGCAAGGCCAAGAATTTGTCTTTGTTGGTTTGAATGTCTAGAGTGTCTGTCTTTCTCTGTATGTGTGTCTGATTCTATTTGTTTGCATGTCTGGGTTGATGTTTGCAAGTCCAAGAATTTTTCTTTGTTGGTTTAATGTCTAAAGTGTCTGTCTTTCTCTGTTTGTGTGTCTGATTCTATTTGTTTGCATGTCTGGGCTGGAGTTTGCATGTCCAAGTATTTGTCTTTGTTGGTATTAATGTCTAAAGTGTCTGTCTTTCTCTGTTTGTGTGTCTGATTCTATTTGTTTGCATGTCTGGGTAGGTGTTTGCAAGTCCAAGAATTTGTCATTTTTGGTTTGAATGTCTAAAGTGTCTGTCTTTCTCTGTTTGTGTGTCTGATTCTATTTGTTTGCATGTCTGGGATGGTGTTTGCAACTCCAAGTATCTGTCTTTGTTGGTTTGAATGTCTAAAATGTCTGTCTTTCTCTGTTTGTGAGTCTGATTCTATTTGTTTGCATGTCTGGGTTGGTGTTTTCAAGTCCAAGAATTTGTCTTTGTTGGTTTGAATATCTAAAGTGTCTGTCTTTCTCCGTTTGTGTGTCTGATTCTATTTGTTTGTATGTCTGGGTTGGTGTTTGCAAGTCCTAGTATTTGTCTTTGTTGGTTTGAATGTTTAAAGTGTCTGTTTTTCTCTGTTTGAGTGTCTGATTCTATTTGTTTGCATGTCTGGGCTGTTGTTTGCAAGTCCAAGAATTTGTCTTTGTTGGTTTGAATGTCTAAAGTGTCTGTCTTTCTCTGTTTACATGTCTTATTCTTTTTGTTTGCATGTCTGGGTTGGTGTTTGCAAGTCCAAGTATTTGTCTTTGTTAGTTTGAATGTCTAAAGTGTCTGTCTTTCTCTGTTTGTGTGTCTGATTCTATTTGTTTGCATGTCTGGGTTGGTGTTTGAAAGTCCGAGAATTTGTCTTTGTTGGTTTGAATGTCTAAAGTGTCTGTCTTTCTCTGTTTGTGTGTCTAATTCTATTTGTTTGCATGTCTGGGTTGGTGTTTGCAAGTCCAAGTATTTGTCTTTGCTTGTTTGAATGTCTAGAGTATCTGTCTTTCTCTGTGTGTGTGTCTGATTCTATTTGTTTGCATGTTTGGGTTGGTGTTTGCAAGTCCAAGAATTTGTCTTTGTTGGTTTGAATGTCTAAAGTTTGTGTCTTTCTCTGTTTGTGTGTCTGATTCTATTTGTTTGCATGTCTGGGTTGGTGTTTGCAAGTCCAAGAATTTTTCTTTGTTTGTTTGAATGTCTAAAGTGTCTTTCTTTCTCTGTTTGTGTGTCTGATTCTATTTGTATGCAAGTCTAGGTTGGTGTTTGCATGTCCAAGTATTTGTCTTTGTTGGTTTGAATGTCTAAATTGTCTGTCTTTCTCTGTTTGTGTGTCTGATTCTAATTGTTTGCATGTCTGGGTTAGTGTTTGCAAGTCCAAGTATTTGTCTTTGTTGGTTTGAATGCTTAAAGTGTCTGTCTTTCTCTGTTTGTGTGTCTGATTCTACTTGTTTGCTTGTCTGGGTTGATGTTTGCAAGTCCAAGAATTTGTCTTTGTTGGTTTGAATGTCTAAAGTGTCTGTCTTTCTCTGTTTACATGTTTGATTCTTTTTGTTTGGATGTCTGGGTTGGTGTTTGCAAGTCCAAGTATTTGTCTTTGTTGGTTTTAGTGTCTAAAGTGTCTGTCTTTCTCTGTTTGTGTGTCTGATTCTACTTGTTTGCATGTCTGGTTTGGTTTTTGCAAGTCCAAGAAATAACTGTATTCACGTTAGATTCATTTAGGTTCACTTAGCGTGGCGCGCCACGCTAAGTGAGCTTAAATGAACCTAACGTGAATAAGTTTACTTGAAAAAAAGGTTGGTATTGCAAACAAGGACAAATACTTGGACATACAAACACCAACCCAGACATGCATACAAATAGAACCAGACACACAAACATAGACAGACATACACTTTAAACATTCAAACCAACAAAGAGAAGTTCTTGGACTTGCAAACACCAACCAAGACATGCAAACAAATAGAATCAGGCACACAAACATAGAATAACAGACACTTTAGACATTCAAACCAACAAAGACAAATTCTTGGACTTGCAAATACCAACAAAGACATGCAAAAAAATAGAATCAGACATGTAAACAGAGAAAGACAGACACTTTAGACACTCAAACCAACAAAGACAAATTCTTGGACTTGCAAATATCAACCCAGACATGCAAACAAGTAGAATCAGACACACAAACAGAGAAAGACAGGCAATTTAGACATTCAACCCAACAAAGACAAATACTTGGACATGCAAACACCAATCCAGACATGCATACAAATAGAATCAGACACACAAACAGAGAACGAAAGAAACTTTAGACATTCAAACAAACAAAGACAAATACTTGGACTTGCAAACACCAACCCAGACATGCAAACAAATAGAATTAGACACACACAGAGAGAAATACAGATACTTTAGACATTCAAACCAACAAAGACAAATACTTGGACTTGTAAAGACCAACCCAGACATGCAAACAAATAGAATCAGACACACAAACAGAGAAACAAAGATACTTTAGACATTCAAACCAACAAAAACAAAAAAACGGACTTGCACACGCCAGCCAAGACATGCAAACAAACAGAATCAGACACACAAACAGATAATGACAGACACTTTAGACATTCAAACCAACAAAGACAAATTCTTGGACTTGCAAACACCAACCCAAAAATGCAAACAAATAGAATCAGACACACACACAGAGAAAGACAGAGACTTTAGACATTCAAACCAACAAAGACAAATACTTGGACTTGTAAACACCAACCCAGATATGCAAACAAATAGAATCAGACACACAAACAGAGAAAGACAGACACTTTATACATTCAAACCAACAAAGAAAAATTCTTGGACTTGCAAACACCAACCCAGACATGCAAACAAATAGAATCAGACACACAAACAGAGAAACACAGACATTTTAGACATTCAAACCAACATAGACAAATACTTGGACCTGCAAACACCGACCCAGACTTACAAACAAGTAGAATCAGACACACAAACAGAGAAAGACAGACACTTTACACATTCAAACCAACAAAGACAAATTCTCGGACTTGCAAACACCAACCCAGAAATGAAAACAAATAGAATCAAACACTCAAACAAAGAAAGACAGACACTTTAAGCATTCAAACCAACATATACAAATACTATGACTTGCAAACACCACCCCAGACATGCAAACAAAAAGAATCAGACATGTAAACCGAGAAAGACAGACACTTTAGACATTCAAACCAACAAAGACAAATTTATGGACTTGCAAACATCAGCCCAGACATGCAAACAAATAGAATCAGACACTCAAACAGAGAAAAACAGACACTTTACATATGAAACCAACAAAGACAAATACTAGGACTTGCAAACACCAACCCAGACATGTAAACAAATAGAATCATCCACATAAACAGAGAAAGACAGACACTTTAGATATTCAAACCAACAAAGACAAATACTAGGACTTGCAAACACCAACCCAGCCATGCAAACAAATAGAATCAGACACACAAACAGAGAAACACAGACACTTTAGAGATTCCAACCAACAAAGACAGATACTTGGACTTGTAAAAACCAACCCAGACATGCAAACAAATAGAATCAGACACACAAACAGAGAAAGACAGACACTTTAGACATTCAAACCAACAATGACAAATTCTTGGACTTGCAAACACCAACCCAGACATGCAAACAAATAGAATCAGACACACAAACAGAGACAGACACTTTAGGCATTCATACCAACAAAGACAAATACTTGGACATGCAAAAACCAACCCAGACATGCATACAAAAGGAATCAGACACATAAACGGAGAAAGACAGACACTTTAGACATTCAAACAAAAAGACAAATTCTTGGACTTGCAAACACCAACCCAGACATGCAAACAAATAGAATTAGACACACAAACAAAGAAAGACAGACACTTTAGACATTCAAACCAACAAAGACAAATTTATGGTCTTGCACACACTAACCCATACATGCAAACAAATAGAATCAGACACGCAAACAGAGAAAGACAGACACTTTAGACATTCAAAACAACAAATACAAATTCTTGGACTTGCAAACACCAACCCACACATGCAAACAAATAGAATCAGACACACAAACAGAGAAAGACAGACACTTTAGACATTCAAACAAACAAAGACAAATACTTGGACTTGCAAACATCAACCCAGACATGCAAACAAATAGAATCAGACGCACAAACAGAGAAAGGCAGACACTTTAGACATTCAAACCAACAAAGGAAAATACTTGGAGTTGTAAACACCAACCCAAGAATGTAAGAAAATAGAATCATACAAACCAACAGAGAAAGACAGACACTTTCGACATTCAAACCAATAAAGACCAATTCTTCGACATGCATACACACGCTCAGATATGCAAACAAATAGAATAGGCCACACAAACAGAGAAAGACATACACTTTAGACATTCAAACCAACAAAGACAAATACTTGGACATGCAAACACCAACCAAGACATGCATACAAATAGAATCAGACACACAAACAGAAAAAGACAGACACTTTAGACATTCAAACCAACAATGACAAATTCTTGGACTTGAAAACACTAACCCAGACATGCAAACAAATAGAATCAGACACACAAACAGAGAAAGACAGACACTTTGGACATTCAAACCAACAAAGACAAATACTTAGACATGAAAACACCAACCAAGACATGCAAGCAAATAGAATCAGACACACAAACAGAGGAAGACAGACACTTTAGACATTCAAACCAACAAAGACAAATACTTGGACTTGCAAACACCAACCCAGACATGCAAACAAATAGAATCAGACGTGTAAACAAAGAAAGACAAACACGTTAGACATTAAAACCAACAAAGACAAATTCTTTGACTTGCAAACATCAACCCAGACATGCAAATAAATAGAATCAGACACGCAAACAGAGAAAAACTGACACTTTAAACATTCAAACCAACAAAGACAAATACTTGGACTTGCAAAAACCAACCAAGACATGTAAACAAATAGAATCAGCCACATAAACAGAGAAAAACAGACAATTTAGACATTCAAACCAACAAAGACAGATATTTGGACTTGTAAACACCAACCCAGACATGCAGACAAATAGAATCAGACACACAAACAGAGAAAGACAGACATTTTAGACATTCAAACCAACAAAGACAAATACTTGGACATGCAAACACCAACCAAGACATGCATACAAATAGAATCAGACACACAAACAGAGAAAGATAGACACTTTAGAAATTCAAACCAACAAAGACAAATACTTGGACTTAAAAAGACCATCCCAGACATGGAAAAAAATAGAATCAGAAACACAAACAGAGAAAGACAGACACTTTGGACATTCAAACCAACAAAGACAAATACTTGGACTTGCAAACACCAACCCAGACATGCAAAAGAATAGAATCAAACACACAAACAGAGAAAAACAGACACTTTAGACATTCAAACCACCAAAGACTAATTCTTGGACTTGCAAACACTAATCCAGACATGCAAACAAATAGGATCAGGCACATAAACAGAGAAAGACAGACACTAGGTATATAACGACAAAAAATTACCTAAATACTCAAAGTCTTGCATTTCAATAAAAGAAATTCAAAATGAACTTTTAAAAAGCAAGAGAATGTATAAATCAAAAATGGACCATGAAAAATCAATAGTATGTAGCTGTTACATGGTCTACCACGACAAAACATGTGTGAAATATTCCAACTCTTGAATTTCAACTAATGAAATCAAAAATGAACTTTGAAAAATCAAGAGAATGTAAGTCTGACAAGGTAAACCACGACAAAAAACTACTGAAATATTCCAACTCTTGCATTTCAATTAAAGAAATCCAAAATGAACTTTGAAAAATCAAGAGAATGTAACTGTGACGAGGTAAACCACGACAAAACACTACTGAATTTAAGTACGTTTCATCTCATTCGAAGACATGTAAAAAAAAGTTGAAAATAATATATCATGTTAAAAAAAAATCAAAAAAAATGTGGAGGGGGGGGGCAAAAAGTTGGAGGGGAGGGGGGTGCCCTTCGAGTTTGGGGATAGGGGACCTTTGAGGGGTTGATGTCTCTGCTGGTTAGGGTCGTTGGTGCTTATGATCCTTGATGGTTCGTACTCACATACACCTTACTACTTGATTTGCAATGATGTCTAAGGTTTGTTCTGAATTTCATTATTAAAATGCTTTTCTTTCCATCTACATCTCTCTTAGTATCAACTTTTAGTATACTATAACGTTAGACTCTATTTTAAACTGACAACACTGTTCAAACACCATTTTTGTATTATACAGAACACATCGGAGAGGTAGAGCAAGGTCAACTCGAAATGTCATTATATCATCAATAACCATTTTCATAGATTTATGTTGTTCCAAATTTATAATAAATAAGGTATGAATTAACAACCCCTTCGGGGTTACCTTAACTGCTAATCAGTTTAATCCTTTTTTTTCTCAACCTTCATACAATCCAATTCACAAATACTATCTAGCTCTGTTTTTTTCCCTATTATTGAAATAAGATCGTTTGTATAGTCCCATTTGCGAATTCCTTATCCCTTTTTTTCTCTACCTTCATACGATCCAATCACTAATTAGAATCATTCACGCTCCTATTATTCAAACATTAATTAATATCGTTCATAGAGTTCAATTCGCAAATCCTGAACCCTTTTTTTGTAAATAGAGTTATTTTTTGGTAAATGATTCAACAGCATATTGGCATCAATTCTAGACATGTTACATTCTTAATCAAACTACTCTCGAGTTAAGGCAATTGTCCAAAAAAATATAACGCTTTTTGCAAGGGGAATCCCCACTCATACTGCTCGCTTTTTTTCAATGTGTAGGAACCAGTAGGGAATCCCCGCTCGTTTGGAAAGGTACCAAGGAAAGGCAAGCTGGTCGCTTTTTGCAATGTCCACCGAGCAAATCCATAAGTACATGCTCTGGAAAGGTGCCAAGGAACATAAAGTACCAAAATTCAATATTAGCATTCTACTTACTTATCATATTTTCGAACATGCTGAACAAAATGCCTATCTCAAAATTTTAATCGGGTGACTTTGGGAAAAAAAATAAGCGTGGGGGGCCTAGTTGCCCTCCATTGTTTTTGGTCACTTAAAAAGGGCACTAGAACTTATAATTTCCATTCCAATGAGCCCTTCCGCTCCTTACTTAAAGTTCGTTACCATGAACAGTTTGATCTTGTTTAATATGATGATTTTCTTTCTTCCTTTTTCGTTGGTGTTGTGGCAAATGAAAAGTCAACGCTCAGAAAAAGAATTGTTTTCAGTAAAGCGCGAGTGACGTTATGGTCTCCACAATGCGTATGGGGTGTTGGCTGTACTTTTCTTTGTGGTAGTTTCTGTTCGTCTTAAGTTTAGACTGATTATTACTGTAATTTTAATCGTTTCGGGTTTCAATTACTGATTGACAGTGATTTATGCTCGTTTTGCACTTGAATTACTATTTACTTTATTCCTGCTCTCTTAGGCAGGAATAAATATATCTCTTAACTTTTCTTCAA
Organism: Artemia sp. Qi Xiang Cuo; assembly: GCF_049724085.1. Taxonomy (NCBI): domain Eukaryota; kingdom Metazoa; phylum Arthropoda; class Branchiopoda; order Anostraca; family Artemiidae; genus Artemia; species Artemia sp. Qi Xiang Cuo. The sequence continues at coordinate 34,839,771 of NC_142796.1, forward strand.
AGAGCCTCTTTGGCTGTTTTTAATTAATTATTTTCCTCTAAATGGTTTCTTCTTCGTTTTTATATTTTGAATATAATATTTTGCTTCATCGAGGCTTGGTTTACAAACAGTTCGAAGTATGTAATTATCAACCATACTTACAATGCAGTGAAAAATGCAACGGTTGCACCGAGAATTCTATTGCTTATTCCGTATGCGATCAACTTTTGTGTCGTAATAAAACGACTTCAAAAAGACTTGCATCATTGCATAGAAAATAAAAAGCAATAATTCTTCAGAATCGTATGGGAATTCATCTCGAATTCACCATAAAGCTAAAGCATTGGTGACCTTAAATCATTATAAAGCACGATATCCTGTTTGAGTTTCTCTGTAGTTCGGAAACTTGGAGGCCGATTTGAGTATTATTTCCGGTTGATTTCCCTAGTTGATGTAGGTTTGCAAAAAAGGGAATTGATCTGAGAGTTAAAATTGATGTCTTTAATAAAGCTATGCATCTAATTGGCAATTTCAATTATTGGGTTATAAGAATGAGATTTTCCACGCACAATGCAAGAGAAAAAGAAGGCAATAAAAAAAAAAAATTTGTAAAAAATAAGGTTACCTGTAACACGCAATTATATATCGCCGTCCTTCAATTGAGTGAAAAGTCTCTATTCCTTTTTGTAAAATGTTGGGAGATGGTCGTTTGAGGGAAAATCGCCATAACTAACCTTTACACGAGTAAAGATGATTCAACACTTATTTCTTGTGAGTCTTAGAGAAAACTTGTCTTGGAAAAAAGTTTGGAAACATAAAAATGAAAGTTTTGTGCACGCCAGTAGTAACCGCCCAATTCGTTTAAAGTATACATTCAGATATACGCCTGAGGCATAGATATGTGTGTGTATTTTAAACGAATTGGGGTTACCATGGTCATTTGCACATATGTGTCATTTTTATAGATGGTATAGTAATTAGAAAAATCACGTAGAACTTGCTTGAAGCTATATATTGTGTCTACGTGCTCGTAACAAACAGGTTCTTATAGTAGACCTATTCTACAGATCTTTACACCTTTGCCAAGAGGAGTGAGTATGACTTGATTGGTTATTATTATTTTAATAAAAGTAATAGTTTTCTTTACAATTAATATTATTAATATAATTTCATTCAAATATAATATTTTATTTGCAAGTATATTATTTAGAAAAGAAAATTATTGTTGAATTTAAAATATTTGATATTAATTATGTAAACCACAGCAGCAGCAGCAGCAGCAGCGATATACGGGTACCTAATGTAGCTGTGGAAATAACCGCTGGGTGTAGACTATGTCTTGAATGGGACATTATGTATACGAGATACGTGATATCATTAAGTAAATTTAAGCAGGAGGAACAGCTGTGTTTTGCTGGAAAAGTGAATATTCTCCATATAAATAAACTTCGGTCATCATTAGGTGTAATATCGAAATATATTGATGAGAACAAAATTCATCTGTGAATTTTATTATTTTAATTATGTTCAATAAAAATGTTTCTAAATGAATGGTGTTTTTTTCTTTTTCTATAGTAGACAAGCGTATATTTCATAGA